>NC_064428.1:1692500-1987500 GCF_023375975.1 Astyanax mexicanus | reverse complement strand
TCAACCACTCCTCACTCAAATTGAGTGAAATACGGATATTTTATGGCCAAATATGCAAATTTTGTCGCTCGGCTCTCATGCAACAAAATGCTTTGGGTACATTTGACTGGAAATTCCTCAGCCTGTGAGCATTTCCCAGGGATGTATCCTACATATTTGGAAAGAACTAATCTTAGTCTTAGGTTTGAAAAATACCAACTTCAGCTGGAACAAATTTTTAATTGAAACCTGCCCAAAATGGGCTGATTTGGCTTTAAAATTCTCAGCCTGTGAGCATTCAGTCTTAGTCTTTACAACAACACTAGATTTGTGCAGATATCTTCAGGAATAAAGATTTAACACGGGTTTGAACAATACCAACTTCAGCTGGAACAAATTTTTAATTGGAACCTGCCCAAAATGGGCTGATTTGGCATTAAAATTCTCAGCCTGTGAGCATTCCCCAGGGATGTGTCTTACATATTTGGAAAGAACTAAGCTTCATCTTTACGACAACACTATATTTGTGCAGATATCTTCAGGAATAAAGATTTAACACGGGTTGGAAAAATACCAACTTCAGCTGGAAAAATTTTTAATTGGAACCTGCCCAAAATGGGCTGATTTGGCTTTAAAATTCTCAGCCTGTGAGCATTCCCCAGGGATGTATCTTACATATTTGGAAAGAACTAATCTTAGTCTTTACAACAACACTATATTTGTGCAGATATCTTCAGGAATAAAGATTTAACACCGGTTGGAAAAATACCAACTTCAGCTGGAACAAATTTTTTTTTGAACCTGCCCAAAATGGGCTGATTTGGCTTTAAAATTCTCAGCCTGTGAGCATTCCCCAGGGATGTATCTTACATATTTGGAAAGAACTAAGCTTAATCTTTACAACAACACTATATTTGTGCAGATATCTTCAGGAATAAAGATTTAACACGGGTTGGAAAAATACCAACTTCAGCTGGAACAATTTTTTTTTTTGAACCTAGCCAAAATGGGCTGATTTGGCTTTAAAATTCTCAGCCTGTGAGCATTCCCCAGGGATGTATCTTACATATTTGGAAAGAACTAATCTTAGTCTTTACAACAACACTAGATTTAACACGGGTTTGAACAATACCAACTTCAGCTGGAAAAATAAAAATTGGAACCTGCCCAAAATATAATAATTTGACCTAAAATATCTCAGCCTTTGAGTATGTTACAGGAATGATTCTTACATATTTGGAAAGTACTCACTTAAATTAGAATTAAAGATTTTACAGGGGTTGCCATTCTAACCAATTTAAGCGGAATCAATTCTGAACCTGGCAAAAATTGGCTAATTTGACCTAAAATATCTCAGTTTTTGAGTATGTTACAGGAATTATTCTTACATATTGTGAATGTACTCATCACAAGCTTTCCATAGATTCCAAATATGTGCATATATCTGGATGTTACAGAATGAGAGGCTGAGACCCTGGAGTTGCAGTTCCCAGCCTCTCAATCTCAATGTCTCCCAGCCTGTGAATTGACTCAATTAGCATCTGACTTGTGCTCCCAGCTTGTAAATGGGCACATCAGGCCAGTTGATTGAGTGATTCAAGATGGCGCCAGTGTGTGGGGCTTGCCGTCTGTCGCTTCTGGCGCTGTGCGTGGTTGTGGTGTTGGTGCTTTTTGGCGTTGAAAATGCAAACTCTCTTTTGGTGTATGATCGCCAAACACTGATGGACCTTCGGTTCCCTGCCAGCTTTTCGCTGGATAAAGAGTCGGATCGCGGTGGACATAAAACGCTACCACCGTTTCTTTCGGGGATACCAGCTTACCTGTGCCGCGCCCCGGCTCCAACTCCTCGCCGAAAACGCCATCGCCGGCGTGGGAAACGCAGCGGCAAACTGGCGAGGATGAAGGCCTTAGTATTGGAGGGTATCTCACGGTCTGTATGCGGCGCGATGCCTCGCTTTTCTCTCTCACGGCGCTTTCTGGACCCTGTTGGCGAATGTTTGGTGCCTGTCGTGGATCGGGATGGAGTGTTTCAACCTCGCGGTCCCTGCTCCCCTCGACTCCGCCGGCGTGGAGTAAATCTGCGTAATTTGCGGTCTTTGTGTAGGACTCCCTGTACCTCTAACGTTGCGGATATGCCGGCTCCTGCTAGGTTTGGCGTGATAAACGCCAGATCGCTGACAAACAAAACTTTTATTATCAAGGATTTCTTCACCTCGAAAGGACTGGACTTTCTTTGCGTGACCGAGACATGGCTGGGTACTGGTGAGTCCGATGCTTTCACTGCTACCACCGTTTCTTTCGGGGATACCAGCTTACCTGTGCCGCGCCCCGGCTCCAACTCCTCGCCGAAAACGCCATCGCCGGCGTGGGAAACGCAGCGGCAAACTGGCGAGGATGAAGGCCTTAGTATTGGAGGGTATCTCACGGTCTGTATGCGGCGCGATGCCTCGCTTTTCTCTCTCACGGCGCTTTCTGGACCCTGTTGGCGAATGTTTGGTGCCTGTCGTGGATCGGGATGGAGTGTTTCAACCTCGCGGTCCCTGCTCCCCTCGACTCCGCCGGCGTGGAGTAAATCTGCGTAATTTGCGGTCTTTGTGTAGGACTCCCTGTACCTCTAACGTTGCGGATATGCCGGCTCCTGCTAGGTTTGGCGTGATAAACGCCAGATCGCTGACAAACAAAACTTTTATTATCAAGGATTTCTTCACCTCGAAAGGACTGGACTTTCTTTGCGTGACCGAGACATGGCTGGGTACTGGTGAGTCCGATGCTTTCACTGAACTTTTACCACTGGATTGCTCCTTTATGAACTCCCCGCGGATGTCGGGCCGAGGGGGAGGCATAGCAACTGTCTTTAAGAATGATTATAAATGTAAACAGCTATCTCATCTATCCCTACACGGCAGCTTTGAACTGAGTGCTTTTGAAGTTGGTCGCTCTCACACAGTGTTGTGTGCAGTGGTGTATAGACCTCCCAAATATAATAAGGAATTTATTAATGACTTTTCGGATTTTTTGGCTGAAATTATGCCTAATTATGACCGTGTCCTGATTGTAGGAGATTTTAATATTCATGTCTGTTGTCCTGAAAAACCAATGGTAAAGGACTTTTTAAATCTTATTGATTCTTTTAGTCTCGTGCAATCTGTGGTGGGATCTACACATGAACTTGGACACACACTTGACTTGGTGCTATCATATGGTCTGCCTGTTTCAAATCTGGAGATCTGTGACGCTGTTTTCTCAGATCATAAGCCTGTGATTTTTGATGTTCTTCTTACAGACAGTAGCACTGGTAAATTGTGCGCCCCTGTTAGGCGCTGTCGTATTATAAACCATTCCACTGCTGATCAGTTCTCGGATGTTTTCAGTCAGAAAAACCTTTTTAATGAGTCTAAGTCAAACAGCTCGGAGGAGCTTAGCTCTTTGTTTCACTCTACCTGCCAAACTGTTATGGACTTTGTGGCTCCTTTAAAAATCAGGAAACCAAAAGCTAAATCTGAGCCCTGGCTAAATGACACTACTCGTGCTGTTAAACGTGAATGCCGTAGAGCTGAGCGGAAGTGGAAAAAGGATAAATTGCAAGTGTCTTTTCAATCATTAAGGGAGTGTTGGCGTCTCTATCAGAAAGTTGTGAAAGATGAAAAAAGAAAACATTTTTCCGAAATTATTCTGTCTAACACTCACAAGCCTTATGTTCTGTTTCAGACTATTAATAAGGTTCTTAATGCTTCCCAGACCACCTGTATAGAGAATTCTCCTGCTGTTTGTGAAAATTTTCTACACTTTTTTATTAATAAGATTGCTCTTACTAGGGCACAAATCACTGTTCCCTCAAACGACCCCTCAGTTTCTGTCCCCTGTGATGCCATTTTTAATACTTTTGAGTCTGTATCTCTGTCCTGTGTACAGAAGATTGTTGATCAGTTAAAGCCCTCAGGCTCTCCAAACGATGCTGTCCCTCCACGACTTTTTAAAGAGGTTTTTCCTACTATAGGACTTTCGGTTCTTGAAATTGTAAACAGTAGTCTACTTACAGGTGTAGTTCCACAAAACCTAAAACACGCAGTAGTACAACCTCTGATCAAAAAACCTGGTCTGGATCCTACAGTGCTTGCAAATTTCAGACCCATTTCAAAATTGCCCTTTTTGTCAAAAATCCTGGAAAAGGTTGTTTATAGCCAGCTAATGTTTTTTCTGGAGGAGAACAATATTCTTGATATTTTTCAATCTGGTTTTAAAACTTTGCATAGCACGGAATCAGCTCTCTTAAGAGTTTTTAACGATATCTTTGTATTCACTGATTCTGGTGACTGTGCTGTTCTCTTACTCCTTGATTTAACTGCTGCTTTTGATACAGTGGACCATGAAATTCTGATCTCCCGCTTGGAGCAGTGGGTGGGCATTGGGGGCATAGCCCTGAAATGGTTCAGGTCATTTTTAACTGATAGAACGTTCTGTATTAGCCTTGCCGATTCTAAGTCAACTTCTGCACCTTTCCCTTGTGGGGTTCCACAGGGCTCAATATTAGCCCCACTGCTTTTTTCCCTGTATCTGCTCCCTCTTGGTTCCATACTCAGGAAGCATGGAATTTCTTTTCACTGCTATGCAGACGATTGTCAAATCTATGTGCCACTAAAGAAAAAAGATAAGTGCTCTATTGGACCTCTGTTAAAATGTCTTGAGGACATAAAAGCATGGTTGGCGGGTAACTTTCTTAAGCTAAACGAAGATAAGACAGAAGTGATGGTCTTCGGTGGCACCACTGGGTCCCAACCGGTAGATCTAGGTTCTTTGGCTCAGTATACTAAACCTATCATTACAAATCTGGGAGTAAAAATGGACTCAGATCTCAAGCTGGACACTCAAATCAAAGCAGTGGTAAAATCAAGCTTTTTTCACCTGAGACAGCTGGCCAAAATAAAATCTGTTGTCCCAAAAACACAGTTTGAGACAGTAATCCATGCCTTTGTTACCACCCGGTTGGATTACTGTAACTCACTGTATACGGGAGTTAGTGGCTTTTCTCTCGCCCGGTTACAATCTGTACAAAATGCAGCAGCACGGCTTTTAACTGGCACACGTAAATATGAGCACATTTCCCCCATTTTAGTCTCACTCCACTGGTTGCCCATTTATTTTAGGATTCATTTTAAAATCCTTTTATTTACTTTTAAATCTCTAAATGGTCTAGCACCACCCTACCTTTCAGAGCTGCTACACATCTACAAGCCCACACGCTCGCTCAGGTCAGCTGACCAACTGCTCCTAAGTGTCCCAAAAACCAAATACAAGTTTAGAGGGGACCGTGCCTTCGCTGTAGTGGCACCTAGGTTATGGAATAGTTTGCCCCTGCACATCAGACAGGCCTCCACACTATCCAGTTTTAAATCGCTTCTTAAAACCTACCTCTTCTCCTTAGCTTTTGATACCTAAAGTGTTGATTGTATTGATTGTTGTATGTACCTATTTCTATTCTTATTATTCTTTTATTTTATGTACAGCACTTTGTCCTTTCTTCGAAAGTGTTAAAGTGCTATATAAATAAAGGTGGATTGGATTGGATTGGAGTTGATAGGCCATGCTAATGAGGCCTGCCCCCATGAGGCCTGTGAGGTGGCAGTGAGAGGCTGGGAGACAGCAACCAGTTCTCAGCCTGTGAGTAAGTTACAGGAATTATTCTTACATATTTGGAATGTACTCATCACAAGCTTTCCAAAGATACCAAATATGTGCACATATCTGGAAGTTACAGGTTGAGAGGGTGGGAACTGCAACACTGGTGTTGCAGTTCCCAGCTTCTCAACCTATAGTACCCATATATCAACTTGGCACATGTTTGGTACCTATGGAAAGCTTGTGATGAGTGCTTTCCAAATATGTAAGAATAATTCCTGTACCCATACTCTCAGGTTGAGAACTGGTTGCTGTCTCCCAGCCTCTCACTGCCACCTCACCCAGCCTGCTGTCTCCCAGCCTGTGAATTGACTTAATTAGCATATGACTTGTCCCTCAATTCAGAGTTCAACCTGTCACCTCATTGGCCCCCTCTGGACCACAGCCATCATCCAACCAGGTGATACCCCAGTCAAGTGGGAGGCGTGTCCTTTTGTTTACAGTAGCATATAAGCAGCTGGTTTGAGCCTCCCAAACCACCTCTGATCCTTGTCCTACCAAGATCAGCGACCTCCTTGACCTCCTTGACCTTCTCTGCTCCAGTGACCAGGAATCCTCTTGACTGTCTGAGATGGCTTCTTCTGCTGCTTCTTCTTCTTCTGCTGCTGCTTCTGCTGAGTAAGTACAAGTTTGTCTTTGATTTACTGTAGTAAACTATCTCTGACTTGGCTACAAGGAAAATGCTATGGGAACCTTACTTGTTTTAGTATCACGTAATGCTGAACAATTCTATGTAAATTTAGCTTTACAGGGACAATAAATATGTGAAGATATCTAATGTCTATTTCTCTTTTTTTTCTGTTTCTGTTTTACAGGCCAGCTAGCAATAGGACCTTCCTCCTGTGTCCTATGTGCAAGAAGACTCATTGGAGCCTTCCGGTTCACCTCAGAAGATCCTGCATGAAGAACTCCTCAGAAGCGGACATTCTGGCTGTGGTGGAATCTGCCAAGAGAGCTGCCAACAATTTGCTCCGTACTGGCCGTGTCTGGGAGTACTCTCTCATCACCAGGATCGTGCAGAGCCCTGACCCTGTTGACAGGTAAGATGCTGACCATGGTTACTTTTAGAAATCATAAAGTACGTTTCTTATTCTATTGTAAGAAAGCTAAATGTAAACATGTCTTTTATTCCTTGCAGGATGATCGAGGAGCTGCAGAGCAGAGGGAATGCTGTGGTTGGCATCCCAACTGAAGACCCGGCTCCTGTTGCTCCTGCTGTTCCAGCTGTTCCGGCTGTAGCCCAACTGCCAGTTGAGGCTCCGTCTGAGTCCAGCTCAGAAAGCTCTGGGGAACTCTATCAGTGGTGAGTGTTTACGTTTCTTGATTTTCCTAATCCCTTTAGATTTTTAGGAGGTCACTGTTTTAATCGGCCGATTTTTGTTATTTTTTTATCAATCGGCATCGGCCGATTTTCTTATTTGGCCGCGCCGATTTTAATCCGGCACATCTGCGGGCAGCTACTTGGAACGTGCAAGGGTTCAAGAGTGAGCAAGACTTTCAACGGGTAAGGCGTCCATTTTTACAATCCAGTGTCCCAAAGTCTATATTTTCTCTCATGATTAGTAATCTGTGATGTTGCTTCATTTACTGAAAAAGAATAGAATTTCAACTGCATCGGTGTTGTAGCATTTCTCTCCAAACGAAACTGTGCTTAGCGTTGATGGCAGGAGTGCATTTGGAATGCGCCCTGACCTATCTATAAGCTCTATTATAAAATAACTGAAGTCTCTTCTTCAGAAACGAAAATCTAAGTAAATAAAATCAAATTAACACTTGATATTTTCAGTATTTAAATTATTTTTAGACGAAATGAAAAAGGGCAGGACTAAAACTGTTTAAGGATATTCGCAGCATCAGCTGCACTGAAATAATAATTACTGGTTAGTCAGGATTATTAGAGGACTGTACTTCTCCTTATATATAAATAAGCTTTATTGTAAACAAATTAATAAAACAAATAGTTTCTAAAATAATGGAGTTAAAATAAAACATCTCTTTTTCCTTCACTACAAACAGACATTAAATCATGCCGCCTCCTGCTGTTCTGCTGTAAAACTCACCCGTTTAAAGCGGTTTGCGCTGTTAGATATTAAATGAAACAATGAGCAGAATTTTCTGTTTTGTCGGGTTCTACTTTAGAACCCCCTCCAGACTTTTCTGATAAAAGCTCATTTTATCCTGAACCTATAAAGTCCGCGCTCTTCAGCTTTCTCAACTCATTTTCCGCTCACGCACCGAACCACCAGTACAGCTGATGAGACGCGTTTCTCTGGCTAAGGAGCTCATTTGAAGAAGAAAAAAAACAGATAAAGCTATATTTAAATTACAGCACCTGTCTGTTTTTGCATTATTTATAATTTTATTCTTAATTTAAACGTCACCCATTTTTGTAAAATAATAGCTGCAGCCCTAATGTGAACATTTTATAACATTATTACAGGTTTCACTAATTTTCACCAAAATTATCGCCACAAATAGCCACATTTGTGCTGAAGTGACAATAAATCCCTAACAACTAACCAACCACTGAAATGATCAGATTTATCAGTTTATCCTGCAGCATGGGGTGTTCAGTGTGAGTTATTCAAAGTTACAGCTGTTTCCTTAAATATTCTCATCTCCTATTTCTCTACAAAACAGTTTTTGTATGTCACTCAAGCTCATATTCTAATACCGTACAGAATTCTGCAGTTTCCTCAGAGTTTTCTGTCATTATTTCGCAGCTAGCTCCAGCGCTGTAAATGTAAGCAAATCCGTGGACCGCGATGCCGACATCTGAACCCCGGCTCCCCTTCGCGAGCAGAAACGGCACAACACCGCCCGCTGTTAAGCTGCTGTAGTGGATACAGCGCTTATAAATAAATTAACAAACACAAAAATGAGGGTATTCAATCTGTAATTTCAGTTCGTTTTATTTTTTTCTTTTAATTACCGTTTTTATTAGTTTCAGTTAAGGGGAACTTTCAGTTTCAGTTTTCGTTATTTCGTTCATTTTCGTTAACAGTAATACGTTGTTATATGGTGATTATCAGGCCGTAGCTTTATATAAAATAAAAATATAGTTATAGTGTTAGATTAGGGTTCGATTTGAGAGGTTTTCTTTCCCGTTATTTCAAAGTTTTTACCGTTAGATTAGGGGTTAGCTTTAGCATTAGGTTTAGATTAGCTAGGTTTAGATTAGTGGGGGATATTAGAATAGAATTATTTTTTTTTTGGGGGGGCGGGACTATTTGTGCACTAAAAATATTAAAAAACTTCAAAAATACACCTTTGTAAACTAAGACACTTTAGTAAACACATCCCCTAACTCCCTAACAAAAGGTTTTGGGAAGCTCAAAATGTGTCAATCTGTCCGTCTAATCCCCCATAATAGCTGGTATTCCCCCCTTTATATTCATATACCATTAAGAGAAATTTATTTTTCTTTATTAACAAAAGGTATTATGTCTAATATAAAAATATATTTATATTTATATCCAATTAATAGAAGATTCACAGTTCACTTTTTTTTTCCTGTTTCCCTTTTTTGCCCCAGGGAAGAAGAACAAATTGCGAGTGTATTATCTGTCCTGGCTGAGGAACAAGATCTTGCACAATGACCCGGAGGTGGAGAAGAAGCAGGGCTTGACCACAGTTGGGGACCTGGAAGGCTGTGTCCACTACAAAGTTGGTATGTTCCAAGTTCATTTCTGGACACAAGACAATAAAGCCGTTTCAGTTTTAAAGAATTAACTGAATCCTGCTGTGACTTTTAAGAAGTCATTTCTTACGCTTGTGCGGTAGATTAATGCATCAGGTGGAGGGTTTGGGATGTTTCACTCAGACCTTTTCTTTTCCTGTTTAGGTATGAGACAATCAAATTTTTGGTTCTTGCTCTGAAGAACTCTGTGGAGGTGTACGCCTGTGCTCCAAAGCCTTACCATAAGTTCATGGCTTTTAAGGTCAGTGGAGCTAATGTAGATACATAATGCAATTAATGCCTTGTTTGAATGTGCATAAAGTTCAAAAGGTTAAGAAATTAGAACTGATAAAATCTTTTACATGAACATTGGTCATTTTATTGATCTTTTGTGATAGAATTTATTAAGAGCTTATAGTAGAACTTCTATATCAATACTAGTACTAGTACTGAAATTGATCACACACACACAGTTATTCATTTGAGTATTAATAACCTTGTCTCCTCCTCTCTGGCAATCATTTGGTGACCTAGTACACAAACCCCTCTTGGTGGACTTGACTGTGGAGGAAGGCCAGAGGTTAAAGGTCATCTATGGCTCGTGCTCAGGGTTCCATGCTGTGGATGTGGATTTACGACATCTATCTGCCCACACACGTACGCATTCTAACCATCTCTATTAGTTACAAACATAATTCATATGTAAAGTGCAGACCATCACAGCCTCTGACTCTTCAAGGTCTCCCAGAGGTTATACAATTTTATTTGACAAAGCAATTGGAGGTTCACTAAAATTAAACTTTTCGACTAAATCTATTATTCTATTAATCTATTATTACTAAAATATTCTAATCCTACAATTACATCAGACAGTATTCTAATTATGTTTTTTTTCTTAACATTTACTTGGATTTTAAGTATAGTTTGCAATGCAAAGTTGAGTTTTTAGTTGAACCCGGTGGGGGAAATCACATGAACAGGCACAGAATATAGTAAAACATAGCATACAGGATTTTTGATCTTGCAGACTAATTAGCATTCATTAAAATGGTGTTATGCTGTTTATACCTTGTGTCTGATATCTACTGTCAGTCAGACTTCTAACAAACCTCTGATCTTTACAGAACCAGGCCTGGAAATCTGAGAAGGACACTCTGGGAAGACCACCAGCCAAAGAAATTCCGCTCGTAGACCACTGTGAATACAAGTAGCTCTTTACTTACTTGTAAATAGTTAACAGTTGTAAATAGTTATTTTTTGTAAATATTAAGTTTTAAAGTTTGCTGTGTTTGTGTGTGTGTGTGTGTGTGTGTGAGAGAGAGAGAGAGAGAAAGAGTGTGTGTGTATGTGTATGTGTGTGTGTGTGTGTGTGTGTGTGTGTGTGTGAGAGAGAGAGAGAGAAAGAGTGTGTGTGTATGTGTATGTGTGTGTGTGTGTGTGTGTGAGAGAGAGAGAGAGAAAGAGTGTGTGTGTATGTGTGTGTGTGTGTGTGTGTGTGTGTGTGAGAGAGAGAGAGAGAGAAAGAGTGTGTGTGTATGTGTATGTGTGTGTGTGTGTGTGTGTGTGTGTGTGTGAGAGAGAGAGAGAGAAAGAGTGTGTGTGTATGTGTGTGTGTGTGTGTGTGTGTGTGTGTGTGTGTGTGTGTGTGCACGTTATACAAATACATATGTTATAGTTAAGAAATGTCTCTTTTTTTCTTGTAGTGTAATACGTTAATAACATATTAACAATATTTTAAAATAAGTTTAATTATATTCTAATAGGTATTAGGTTAATGAGATGAACTGGAAAGTAAAGGTAATGCACTTTATTAGGATGTAAAGGATGTACAGTTAGGAAATATACAAATACGCTTTGGTAAACAGAGACACTTTAGTAAATAAATCTCCTAAATCCCTAACCAAAGATCTCAGGAAGCTCAGAATGTGTCAATCTGTCCGTCTAGTCGCCGTAATAAACCTTTTATTACCGATAATTACATATTAATTAACATTATTAGAAAAACTTGAAAAATACACCTTGGTAAACAAAGACACTTTAGTAAACAAATCTCCTAACTCCCTAACCAAAGATCTCAGGAAGCTCGAAATGTGTCAATCTAATGAGTCCGTCCAACGCAATGCGTCTATCCAATCACAGAGCAGGTGTTGGCCTGTAACGCATCCTCAGCGCAGCGCATGAAAAAAAAATTAGTTCCGCTTTCAAGCGTCCAGAGAAGCCTGGAAGAGAAGTTTCAGGCTTCCCTGTTCTTTATAAAATCCCTGCTGATTCACAGGGACTCTGTCAGTGAGGAGAAAGGCTGCTGTGATTGTTGGAGTCTCTGGTGCAGTGTAAATTCACCGTAAATGTTTTCACCGTAAATGTTTTAACTAGGGTTAACTAAAATGTATTTCTCGGTATAAGTAGGTTATAAGGGCGACTAGACGGGCAGATGGACACATTTTGCGCTTTCTAATAAATTTGTTTTACTGAGTTAGGGGATTTGTTTACCAAAGCGTCTATGTTTACCAAATTGTATATTTTAAGTTTTTGAATAAGGGTAAAAATAGGTATTTCTCTGTATACGTAAGTTTATAAGGGCTACTAGACGGTCAGATGGACACATTTTGCGCTTTGTAAGACCTTTGGTTAGGGAGGTAGGAGGTGTGTTAACCAAGAAGCTCTGGTGTAAGTAGAAGCACACTTCTTAACTAGTTCACTTCTTTCCCTACAGACTGCTGAATCTCCGCTGCTGATCCAGGAACACACCGTTGAAGCTCTACACTGCCGACTGCTTGTTCTCCGTTGCTGATCAAGGATCAAGAAACTCCGGTGAGTAAAATTTACCTATAGCACTAATATAGATTATGATGCTACCTAAGAAGAAAATGCAGAATAAATGAAGCTGAATTGACCAGGCAAGTTGAAACGTCAAAATGCAAGTTACCTTGTGTAACTATGATTAAAGCTAGTTAAAACAAGCAAGTTTTTTTAAGTGTACACCATAGAAAGCAGGTTGACTCAAGGTATGGATTGACATTAAGTAACCTAATGTGATTTTACGCCAAAGTGCCAATCAATAAATAAATATATAAGTTAACCGAAACTCATGACAACAACATCTTTTGAAACACAACACTTACTCCACCTACTCCAAAGCGCTGGATAGCACAATTTATTTGTCCTATGTTTAAAAATGTGCTCATTTATTTCAGATGGCTCCCTGTCCAGTTTGCAAGAAGGTGCTGTCCTCCATCTCTGCGCACCTTTCCACAGTACATCACGTGGAAAACGTAGAGGAGAAGAGGATCCTGATTCAGCTGGCGAATCAGAAAGTGTCGATCCTGACATCTCCGTGTCCTGTTCCGGGATGTGGGTATCAGAAGTCTCGTCTTGACCGCCATCTGACCAGCTGCCACCGGGACCTGTCCGATCAGGCCAGGGAGAGATACATCCAGACGGCACAGAGGATCAGAGCCATTACTCTCCTGAGAGAGTTGAGGGCCAGCAGTCCGAACGTGCCCATGGCCACTCGCTTGGACTTGGCTGCTGCTGACGAGTGAGTGGCACTTTCTAAATAGCACTGTTAGTTACAAGTTCATATTTATTTTCATGTCTCTATTCTAATGTGTTTTTTTTTTTCCTGTCTTTCATGTTTATCTCTCTGATAGATCTTCAACGCACGACTACGACCGAGTACTCGAGTCAGCGAAACCTGGCGTCCTCGATATCAGTCGGAGACTGAGAATGGGACAACGGGTGGAAGAGAGTCTGCAGATAATGTTCCGGTACGTCTGTGAGGCGATACTCCTGAAGGAGCATCAACTGGCAGAGAGCGCTGTGCTGAACTTCAAGGTAGCTTTTCTTGCTGTCCTAATGCCTTGCATTTCTCTCAAATGTTTTATAAATACAAACTGGCTAATGAAGATATATTTTTTTCACCCATACAGGTAGAGCATTGGGTAGCTCGAACCCCGTCAGCCAGTGGCATTGTCCTTGACCACTTTGACATCAGCCTGACTCCCCAACAGGAAGAGGTACAAGATGTATAATATAGATGTATAATTTAAAATTCAGTTTTGAATGTAGTTTGTCAAATACACTAAATGAATAATGTTCCTTTTTTATTTTTTGTTTCAATACAGTGGCTGGAGATGTACTTTGCCCACATCAGGTCATGGAGCGTGAAAAAGTCCAGCCCCGATGTTCATGATGGAGGCAGCTTCTTTCTCAGCCAGAAAGGAGTTCCTGTGGTTAATCTGCGGCTTGATATGAAGCGGCTATGGGAACTGTAAGTCCATCAGATTAAAGGCTCATCCAAAAGCACTGCTCCACATATAGCTTTATAATAACATTGTGTGTCTTTTTTTTTAACACAGGTATCCACAGGCTTCAGGGACCGACCTGCCAGCAGTTGCCCCCAGTAGCCAGCCGAGGTAATTTTAAGCAAGGCATCTTATATAACAAACCCTTTTTTTTTTTTTTACTGTTGTTGTTTTTACACATGGATTGGTCTTTATAACACTCGCCCCATCTTTTAGCTCTGCTGCAGGTTCTGAAGAGGGGGATGATGAGCAGCCTTCCTGCTCACATGCTGTGGGACAGGCAACTGGACAGCCACAGGCTCCGAAGAGGGACCACTCCCCTTCATCCTCTTCATCGGATGGAGACACTGAAGAGCCTAGTGGTAGTCGGTAAGCTTTGTGTCATTTCATAAATGAATAAAGGGCATCTTTATATGAGCATGATTGAAAGCTTGTTGTTTCAGACAGTGCTGTCAATATGTGTTCTTATAATGTGTGAATGTCTCTTTCAGCTCTGCGATTGAAAGGAAGCGGAGGGCTAAGTCCACCTGGCTTAGTTTTCTTGACCTGTTTCCTGTGACTGTTCATGCCACGACACCCACATGTGAGGAAATTGTCGGCGGTGGATTTGATCGCGAATGCCTTCGTTACTTTCGCAACAAATGGAGGACAGTCCAGCGTGAACAGCGCATCCAATATATCTTGGGTAATGACTTCCTCTCTCTTTTATCAACACACAGTCTCTGGGCAACAAGTCTTATCTACATATAAGATGCAAGAAGAAGAAAAAAATAGTATCAATTTAGATCCATTTGTTTTACATAAATATATGTACATAACACATTTGAATAACAAAAAAAAGTATTTACCAGCAAATAAGGGTGGTGCTGGCCATAATGACGCTGAAGGCTGTCAACAATGGCCCCACACCCACCCTCTGGGCAGAGGAACTGGCACTCCAAGCTAATTAAAACAAATAAAAAGTGATAACAAATAAACTCAATTATTACTACTCTGTTACACAAGTAACAATACTCTATTACACAAGTAATAAAATAACCCATACGTGTATTTCTGTCACATACTCACGTTCTAACCAACTCAAATGTCTTCTCCATTTTTCACAGACAAGTTCAAGTTCAGGAACCGCCCCACAGAGGCCAGGGTACGCAATCTGCTCCTTGCTGAGAACTGGTCTGCCAACTCTCCAAGCGCCATGGATGTGGTCACGTCTTGGGTCCCTGTAAAGGACCACATCAAGAGTCCGGACATCATCCGGCGCATTCAGGAACAGTCTTGGAAAGGACTTTGCCTGAAAGACTTTGGGCCACCAAAGAACAAAGGTAAGGCCATTTGATGTTATGCCAGGATTCTATTAAAAGTGTCATATTTAATTTTTTTTTTTTTTGCAATTTTTATATTTCCACCCTAACCATTAACATTTTTAATATTACCACCCTTACCATGAATTCTTTTTAATAGTACCACCCTAACCACTATGTCTTATTCTCTTTTGAAGGGGTGATTGCGACGATGCCCTTTTCCAAGGGAGAGGTGGTGTGCGACTACCATGGAGAGTACGTCACCCAGGAAGAAGGGAATCGGCGAATGGAACAGCTGTTCGACGAAGCCTGTTACGTCTTCTTCTTTGCGGGATGTGGGGAAAAGGTCTGCATAGACGCCCAACATTCTCCATGCCAGTGTCACCCACACCAGGACACGTTTGGTCGTCGGATGAACCATTCAAGGAGAAGTCCAAATGTGAAGCCACACGTTTTCAAACTTCCACTCCCAGAGGGAACAAGATGGCATCCCATTTTCCTCACGCTTAAGGACATCCAAGTCAACGAGGAACTTCTTTGGGACTACGGTGTCCTCTGCGACGAGGGATTTGGAGGCGAAGCTGCTGCACTGGACTGGTTGGCTAGTTGAAGTCCTGGACAACAACCTACCCCTCTGCCATCTCATACGAACTCACTGCACGCGGCACTTTACTTCACCCTGCACCACAACTCATTCTGTACCTGTACTGTTACACTGTCGCCTACTAGACTTCACACACACACACACACACACACTGGGCTTTGGGCTTTATTTAATTTGGTCAAATCTCTTAAAATGACAAACAGACATTCAAGTGGGCTGATGTGGGTGAAATCTGTGGACTGACCATTGGGGGCGCACGGGCCAGATGTTTCTTGCTTGCGGGCCGCCTATTGCCGACCTATGACCTAATACCTATTAGAATATAATTAAACTTATTTTACACTGTATTATTATTATATAATTACTGTATTACAACAAGAAAAAAGAGACATTTCTTAAACATTAACAGATTTATTATATAAAAAACACAGAGAAACACAAAAAAGAACAACACTGCACACACACAAAACAATAACTATTTACAAAAAAAAAAATAACTGCCTAACCGCACACACACACACACACACACACACACCAAACTTCAGATAAAAAAACAATAACTATTTACAAAATAAAATAGCTGCCTAACCGCGCGCACACACACACACACACACACACACACACACACACACACACACACACACACACTACACACTATACACTATACACACACACACACACTACACGCTATACACACTATACACACACACACACTACACACTATACACACTATACACACTATACACACACACACACACACACACTATACACACTATACACACTATACACACACACACACTACACACTATACACACTATACACACACACACACACACACACTACACACACTACACACACACACACACACACAATACACACACACACACACCAAACTTCAGATAAAAAAACAAACAATAACTATTTACAAAAAAAAGCTGCCTAACCGCACACACATTTTTTGTAAATAGGTATTGTTTGTTTTTTTATCTGAAGTTTGGTGTGTGTGTGTGTGTGTGACTCAGTTTAGAGTCGTTACAGAGCCGTTTCTATCAGTGTGTTAACCGGGATACGGGGAGGAGCTTCTTCACGTTTCTTCTGGACGCTGTGCCAAACTCCATAGCCGAAATAGATCAGCAGACCTGAGGTCAGAATGAGAAGAAACAGCTCAGTTTTTGCAGATTTTACCATATCTAGTGGAGTCCCACAGGGTTATATTGTAGGGCCTATGCAACTAATGGTAATTCTGACAATAATGTAGCAAAAGCAAAAGTAAGTCTATTTTACGTAAAATTGAATATTTCCAAATATTAAATTAATTAATTAAATATTAAATCAACTTATAATAACTTGAGTTTTGTCTGTTTTCTATTGGTTTTGGCACAATTTATTTGCATACTGGGTATTTCCACCAGTTGCTGACCCTCACCATCAGTGTGTAGTCACCCCCCAGGCTACCTTAGGTAAACTTGGTTTGATGTACCGTATTTTTCACACTACAAGGTGCACCGGATTATAAGGCTCATTATGCGACTCTAGTAAGGAACAGGGGTGTCCCCATGTTTTCCTTCTAATTCAGCTGGTCTATAAAGCTAAGCTAAGTTAAGTAAACAAAACTGTAATTCTTAAAAAACATTTTCTTTTAAAGTTAAACTAGCGCTGGATGTTAATCTACACAGATTTATCTCCTTAAAACGGGTTATCTGGGTGAATAAAGCACTTCTGTTTATTTACAGTTAGATACGCTTAGATTTCCAGAGTTCCACTAAGACTAGCTGCGGTTAGCGGCTAATGCTGCCCGACAGTGCTACACTGAAGAACCCTGAGTGTTCTGGTAATCCAGGGCAACATTAGCTAGTGGTTCGTCCTACCAATAATACTAGCCAATACTAGTGGCTAATGCTAATGCTGCTCCAGCAGTGCTAACCGGGGTTTACAGCAGGCTACAGGCTGATCCTTCTCACCTCTGAACGGCAAAAAAGCTAGCACTTAGCACAGTAAGCAGCTAATGCTAATGCTGCTGCAGCAATGCTAACTGAGGTTAGCAGCATACTACAGGCCAATAATACACACAATCTGACTGATAAAATTCATAATTTTTTTTCTGGAAATTTAAGGATTTTAAGTGTGCCTTACAGTGCGAAACATACAGTAGGTTGTAGGTCATAAAACCAAGCTTAGCTGCTAATTCATATTTTAGTTAAATAAAATCAAAAGGAAGACTAAATACAAATCTATTTTTTCATCTGAACATAAAATTTGACATTTTTTAATGGTGTTTATGCTGAGTGTAACTGAGGTGCTGGTGGATGTCGGTGATTCAGGGTCGCCCTCATGTCTATGTTACCTCCTGTCTCTCTCTCTCTATCTCTACCATTAATAAAGCTGTTACAGTCAGACCTGCTTTAGCCATTAGCCGCTAAAACTGAAACTGACGTACTGTAGTTTCAGCCCTCAGATGAGAACATTAGTCGTATTTGTTGGATTTGATTTGGTTTAATTTGTTAAAAAAACTTTCCAACACAACAGTGGAAACCCCAGCTTGAGATGTTCATCTTACCTACTGCCATCCAGACGGAGTAGCGGATCCACGTATCTGCTCCCAGCTGAACCATCAGATAAACATTCACAAAGGTGCTAACCACAGGAAGCACCGGCAGCAGAGGAACCTGCAGAGTTTAGCATGAACAAAATAGTAAATAGAATAATATAGTATATTAATATAGCTATTTATAGGTTTATGTTTGAGTAAAATGAACATTGTTGTTTTATTCTATAAACTACAGACAACATTTCTCCCAAATTACAAATAAAAATATTCTCATTTAGAGCATTTATTTACAGAAAATGAGAAATGTCTGAAATAACAAAAAAGATGCAGAGCTTTCAGACCTCAAATAATGCAAAGAAAACAAGTTCATATTCATTAAGATTTAAGAGTTCAGAAATAATCAATATTTGGTGGTTTTTAATCACAGTTTTATTTTATGCATCTTGGCATCATGTTCTCCTCCACCAGTCTTACACACTGCTTTTGGGTAACTTTATGCTGCCTTGCTCCTGGTGTAAAAATTCAAGCAGTTCAGTTTGGTGGTTTGATGGTTTGTGATCATCCATCTTCCTCTTGATTATATTCCAGAGGTTTTCAATTTGGTAAAAACAAAGAAACTCATAATTATTATACCCCCATCTGAAGAAACTCAACAATAGATGAGAAAACATGGAGCGCTGGTGAACCTTCCCAGGAGTGACCGGCCGACCGAACAAAATTACTCCAAAAGGGCATGAAGAACTCATCCAGGAGATCCATAAAAGAACCCAGAACAACATTTAAAGAACTGCAGGATCTCACTCACCTCAGTTAAGATCAGTGTTAATGATTCAATAATAAGAATAAAGAGACAAACGGGTAAAATGATCTCCATGGGAGAATTGCAAGATAAAAAACACTGCTTTTTACATACTGAACGTAAAATGTAAAACATGGTGGTGGTAGTGTGTGTGTGTGTGTGTGATGATGGTCTGGAGCTGCTGGACTTTAACTTGCTGTAATGGATGGAAGTAGGAATTCTACTGTTCTCTAACATAAAATCCTGAAGGAGAATCAGAATCCGTCCATCTGTTCCTTACTGACCTCAAGCTCAGGAGTACTTTACTTGGGTTCTGCAGCAGGACAGTGACCTAAAGAACACAAACCTCTAAAGTTCACTGTCTCTGAATGGATTAAAAACTAAAATCTAAATGAAGGTTTTGGGGTTAAAGGTCTAGTTAAAGTCTGGATGATTGAGATGCTGTAGATGATCTTAAACAGGACTTTTATTCTGGAAAATGCTCCAATGTGTCTGAATTAAAACTGTAATTCTATAAAGAAGAGTGGAACTAAATTCCTCCACAGAGATGAGAAAGGGCTAGATTGGTTTGGATAATCTGAAAAATATCAGTATTACAAAAAATCCCAGCTGGGTGACTCTCACCATGAAGGCAGCTTTGACGCTGCTCTGTGGTTGCCTCCAGATGATGATAACAGTGATGAGTAGACACAGCAGAGCTACGGTGATGATCAGGATCATCCACCACTCGCCCACCGACTGTATTCCCTTAGTCAGGATCACACTCAGAGCCACTGCAAGAGCAACTGCACAAAAAAAAACAGACCAAAAATAGGGTTTTTCAGTGAGACTGAGGTGGAACTGTATGTAGATAAAGGCATGATGTTGTACAATCAAACTACTGAAAACCAAAAAAAAAAAAAAAAAACGTTTTATTGCTTTAGTTTAAGTGATATTAGAATGTTTTTTACATAAGTAGTAGTTCTCAGCTAGACATTATTGAAACATTATGAGAATGTTAGAAGTGACGTTCCCAAAACTTTTTGCAACAGTGATGTTGCAGCCAGGGGTGCAACTACATACTTTTTGAGGTGTATGCGAACATACTATCGGCGCCCCCCCCCCCCCCCCCAAAAAAAAAAATCAATATAATAAATAAAATAAATAATAAATTTATAAATATAATATAATAAAATAATATAATAATAATAAATATATGTAAAATAAAAAACAGCGTTGGCAACCCTTGTTCTATAATTTAGTTTTATGATTCACCATCTACTTACTTACTTGTTATGACCCGTTATATCGTAAATACAGCACCTGTCCTATAGGTACACCGACGGGGGAAAAAAAAACATGCCTGGGCGCGCGTCTCTATGGGGCGCGTTCTCAAGCGCCTGCGTTGGGAGGAAGTGACAGGAGGGTAGATGGGGAAGGAGTGGATGGGCGCTGTGATTCAGTTTTTTGATGTGTATTATCGGGGGCGTTGCCTGGGTATGTAAAAATCCGGGGCTCAGTCCAGTTAATTATATTAGTTTATTAGCTGATCAGTTGAATCCGGTGGAGAACATATCATTTTAGGGCAGAGACCAGGGTTTAGAAACTCACTTAAACTAAGTATAGTACTAAATTCAGAATATCCACAACATCCAGCTTCTATCTAACTGGTTAGCTAAATTAATGTTTCGTTAATTATATCTTACAGTAATCCTGAAATTCTAAATTAATAAAAACAGTTTGAAAATGAAATAGTTATTGGTTGATCAGGGCAAGTTAAACATTATATAGTTTTATTTTCTCAAACCCTGATCTGTGTGTTTTAATTTAGAGACGAGTCTTTTTAACCAGGTTACCACCATCTGCTTAGTTCAAAAATCACCGTATATCCCATACCTGTCAAGTTTTATATTTAAAAATAAGGGATATTTTCCTCCGTCCGCTTAAAGTCGTCCCACCAGCCCAACCAAGATTTAGTATTCCTTACATTTTAAGACAGGTTTACAAGAAATCTAAAATAACCACATGTGAACCACTTACACACTAAATTTAGATTATCAGAATCTGATATACCTCTGCGCTCCGCGAAACCAGCAAGCTGATTGGCTGTTTCTCCTGAAAGGCGAGACTTTCTCCTTGAACCGGCACCACGATTGGTTAAGAGACACAGATCGGTGAGTGCCCTGTCTCCTCAATAATAAAGTTTTTTTAATTTTAATATAATACGGGAAATTTACGGGAAAATATTAATACGGGAGGACGGCGGGAAAGAGGAGTAAAATACGGTAGTTTCCCGGCCAAAACGGGAGACTTGACAGGTATGATATCCAGATATGTTTTAACATCAGCGCTAAAACTCGCAGAACTAAAAAATCCTCCCCAGCGAGGCAGTGGGGGGATGTGGCGGGGGCTTCCCTACTAGACCACCGCGCTCCGCAAAACCATCAAGCTGATTGGCCTGAAGTTCCCCTGAAAGGCGGAACTTTATACTTGAACTGGCTCCGTGAATAGCGTCAAGAGATTTTCCATTCACAGCGGCCTGTCTCCTCATTAATAATACTTAATTTTCCTGCATTGATTTGGCGCCCCCTCTAGTTCAGCGCCCCTATGCGTCGCATACGCTGCATACCCCCTTTTTGCGCCACTGCTTCTGACACTAGTCAGCAGCTTCCAGGACCGTCTGAGTCTCCCTCCGCTTTGCCAACAGGACCTTCAGCAACCAGCGCACTTCTTCCGTCAAAACCCAGCACTCCACTTCCTCCAGCGACTTCTCGTGAAGAACCTGAGGTGCACCGCTGCAGTACCATTAGCGGAAAACATCCACAACCCAGAAGTACCCCATCAGCTGAGCAAAGGGAACTATCAGCACCTTCTCCAAGTCAGTTGGAAGTCATTTATGTACCTGCCTCTCCTCCTCCATCAGATTTGCCAGAGCAGCTTGCAATACCCTGCAGCCCCCCACCTCTCACATCGACACCTCTGTCATCTAAAAGCCAAGGTGTTAAGAGGAAGGCTGCGGCCGGCCTGGAAGAGCTGGATCAAGACCTAGCACAAGACCTTCAATCATACATGCCAGCACATCACTCCAGCCGAGATAAACTTTCAAGATTGCAGCTTGCTTTTTTTGAAATGCAGATGGACAAGCTGCAGATTAAAGGTATGTTTCAAGCTACGAATGTTTACCTTTTACAGATAGTTAGTGTAGTGTTTAAATCAGTGCTATTATCTTTGATAGAAAAAAAAAATAATAGTAGTAATAAGAAAAAGACACATGGTCACTTAATGAATGTTTTACTTTGTTCAGTTTGGTTCAGTTGTGATTATTCAATAACTGTAGGTAAAATATGAACTCTGTGCATGGAAGCTCATGGCATGTTTTGATTTTATTATTGCAGATGCCAAAAGTCGTGAAACGAATGCCCTGATCATCCGGTCCCGTGGGGAGAAGCACAACATCTGGTTACCTGGCTGGAAACCCCACGGGAGTTCAAGTATGCAAGACTTTCTTGCAGAAAAAATCAAAACAACCCTAAAAAAAAAAAAGAGAATTGCTCAAATTACTCAGGAAGAAATGTCACTTTTGGACACTGATGACACATTTAAAAGTGTTTGAGTTGCAATTTTGCCCATGCATATTTAACTGTATTTATTTGTGTAAATAAAAAATGCAAAGTCAGTAAAATACATTTTACTGAGTCATTCCGCACAACAAATAATTTACACTTGTTAATAAAAATTCATTTACAAAAATAAACATCATTTCTCTTTTATTTCTCTTTAAATGGTACATTTCTTCTCAGTTTTTTCACATTTTACTTCAGGTAAAATGTGAACTAGTTCATAATTCATAAAAAATTCTGGTCCATAAAAAAACATAAAAAATTACATGTGCTTCAACGCTATTACATTCATCGTCCACTAGAGGGTAGTAAAAGACCATATAAACTTAGGGTTTCTTCTGTACGAAAAGTTAGGAACACTCATGCATGTTTAATCAGAATGAAATACCTTTCTAAGCAGTGGTGGTTCACTTCAAACATTCAAACTACTTACTATTATATACTTGTGTAATTCCAGTATTTACACCTTTTTACAAGTTTATTTAGACTTTTTATTAAGACTCCCCAAACCAGATATATTGACTGACATGGGAATAAATCAAGAATTTCATTCATCCTAAAATAAAAACAACCAAAAAGAAATCAGCTAGTTGTAGGGAAATTTAGCACAGAATGACCTCCCAGAACATGAAAAAATGACAATTGAATCAAAGTTTAGAATTTCAAATATGTTAAAGTTTACTGGAAAAATAGTTTCAGGATTACAGATATGAAAAAGGTACAAAAAAGGTAAAAAAAAAAAAAGAAATAAAAACAACTGAAAGGAAAGCAGAAAATAAACATTAAAACATTTGGCACCACTTTAAAATAAGGCTCCTTTATAAAGGAATTATAAATAGTTTTTACAGAGTTCAATAATGGTTAATTATGAAGTTGCAAATACTTAAAAAAGTTACTAAGCACTTCATAAACACATAAATAGAATGAACAACAGTAAAAAAAACATATCTAATAATAATAAATCATATAGAATGCCTGTTTAGTAAATTAATATGTTAATATATTAAAGTATAGTAAATAAAGTTATTAACAGATATGAAACAGGATGCTGACTGATGGAAAAGACAAAGTAAGAATAGTATCTAGTAAGATCTGAGGTTTAACAGGATAAAATGAATGTGAAATCACATCATCACTATTTGATACATGATAAACTGCTTGTTAATGGTTTCAAATCTAATTAATAACCATAAAAAACTCCTTTGTAAACTATGCATATACCCTTTATAAAGGAGACATATTATAGGTGGTACCAAATAGTTTTAAATAACATGGAGCAAGTAAAAAATAATTGAATTAAAAAGAAATGAAGATAAAAAAGGGGTCAGTAAAAAAACTAAGATCTTTCAAAAGAAATTAAATAAAGTTAAAGTTTAAATAGTACAACACATTACAGACAGTATACACAAATAATGATCTAAAATTACATAAAATATATAAAATTATAAAGACATTTAAAATTTTTTTTTACATTTTTTTAGATCCCCAAAAGTGGAGGGCACCATTGGATGGACTGCTCAACCTCGCCTTCTTTCCTGAGAGACATAAAAAATATATTTGAACAGTGAAGGAAAAATAATCCTGATGTCTAAACCATGATTCTGTAGCAAGGATGTGTGAATACGTGCTATTTTACACCACATATGGTGCAGAGCTATTACAAACAATGGCCACTAGATGGCCCGGCAAGAACAGTTTAACAGCATGTTGGATGAAAATTACCAGCTTTAGCTTGAGAAGTTTATTTTTTTAACCTGGCCAAAATGGGCTGGTTTGGCCTAAAATATGAACATACATTTTAAGGGAAATGTATGTCTAACTGCGTGGGTTGCCCTTTAAGAGCGGAGCACTGAACGGGGCATTTTCCGCTCATTATCTGTTACAGGGCTAATCGCCATTTATCTATTATGTATTATCTACATTTATAACCTGCAGATTATTAATGTAGTGTTGCAATTAGATAATACAGTGTCCAGATTTTCCCATAGCTGAGCCTTCAGCACCCCTGCCGCGAGAATCCTCCCGTGCGGGGAGAGCGTGCGCTGCGGCGCGGACATTTCCTGCCTTTTAGTTGGGTTTTTGTGAACAAAGGAACAGAAATAAAGTAAATTCCAGTCATGAATAAAGAAAATAAACCTGATGCAGGATGACTGTGTGTTAATCTATATCAAAATCAAATATACTGTGAAGTGTACGTGACATGCACGTCAATTATCTCAACAATGTGGAATTGTGTTCATTAATTTTCTTATTTTCAACAAACAAGAAGTATACATTATATACATATACTATTAAAAGACTTTGGTCCAACTGTACATTGTAAAAATGAGGAAATAACGATAATATAGAAATTATGTAATGCAGTGACACTTGTCTATGAATTGGTCATATAGAGCTGCTTTAAATCTGTAACACTATATAGCTGACTTAAAATAATATTAGAATGTTTTAAGATGTTTATTTGAAGGGGCAGTTTATAATATAATTTGTATCGATTTGATAATTTATTCCAGTACCTAAAAATGTGCTTTAAAAGTGACCAAATGTAATTGTATGATGTAGATGTAGACATTAATATCAAGAAACTACACTAAAGACAGTTATCCTGTTCATACAACTAATTTGTATGTCTAATATAAATTACACTTGAATGCAAATTAAATGTAAATTAAACCATTTAAACACATTATTTTCTGATACACCCTTACAAATCAAAACTGTACATAAACCGTGTAATCACAGATACTGTTTCTTCTCCATAGTGAAACGGCGTGACCAAGGTCTTTAAGTTTCCCATATGGTCACCTTTCACAGGTATATAATGATGGAAACACGAAATTGCATTTCATGTATAACATATGCTGTTTCTATATCTGATAAAATAGACTAAAGATCTGCACATTGTCAAATCACAGTGTCCTCCTTAAGAAACAAGTCACATGCCTCATATAAAATACATAGAATTTGTTAAAGCTATATTTTCTGAAATATGTGTTTATTAAATTATTTAACCAGGTTTAAAACGTGGAGGCTGACTGAGTGTATAATACTAAAAGTATTGCAGGGTTTTGTGTAAGGTTATATCAGTTTGTAAGGTAGACTATCTACTAGGAAATATTAAGAATATTTTAATATGAATTATATTTATTTAATTAATATATGTTAGCTCTATATTACTAAATAGTTATTGAGAAATTAATAAACACATTTCCACATTGCATAACTTTGACACGCATATCATGTTTCACAGTATATTTGATCTTGACAGCACAGAGACAATCATCAGTAAAATGTTTATTTTCTTTATTCATGACTGGAATTTACTTTATTTCTGTTCCTTTGGTCCCAAAAAACAAACTAAAAGGCAGGAAATGTCCGCGCAGCAGCGCACGCTCTCCCCACACGCGGCAGGGGTGCTGAAGGCTCGGCTATGCCACCATGGGAAAATCTGGACACTGAATTATCTAATTGCAACACTACATTAATAATCTGCAGGTTATAAATGTAGATAATAAATAATAGATAAATGGCGATTAGCCCTGTAACAGATAATGAGCGGAAAATGCCCCGTTCAGTGCTCCGCAACCCACGCAGTTAGAACTACATTTCCCTTAAAATACTATGACTTTATTCTCATAATATTTTGACCTTATTCTTGTAATATTACGACTTTAATCTCGTAATATTACGACTTTATCCTCGTAATATTACGTCTTTAATCTCGTAATATTACGACTTTATTCTCGAAGTGAACAGTTTTTATTTATTTTTTGTATGGCCCTAAAACGCCGTCATAGGATCTCAACATGGAAGGGCAGAACTAGTAGATGATAAATATGACCTCTGCTACACCATCTGGTCAAACAGTTCTGTTGGATTATTGCAGGTCAGTGCGCAGCATCCAGTATTTTCTGCTCTCTTTTGTGGATTTTGAAGGTTTTTTTTAGCAAGGGCTGGATTTACTAAACACAAGGTAAGCTGCTGTTTTTTTTTGTAATTGTTGTTGTTAAAGAAAGGATATTTTTAGAAAAGAAACTTGATTTTTATGTAAAACGAATCATGCACTCTCACCATTAGCCCTCAAAGTTTCATTTTATAACTTTCTAAAATCTAACCGTACAAATGGGTGGTGGAGGTGGTAGAACACAAAAAATGTTTTGAATGTTAATGTTATCCCATGTAAAATATTATAAATAATTTGTTATTTCAAGATAACACATTACATTAAGTGTTGACTAACTAACATGAATTATTGCATTAGTTACCATGAATAAGACATGAGGTAGTACATTAACAACGCTTAGGTAATGTTAATTAAACACGGAACCACAACTTTAATTAATGTTATTTTCACTTGAAATGTAGATAAACTAAGTAAAGCATTTGTTAAGATAAACAATAAATCATACACTTCATTAATAATGTTAACTAATGTTGGGTAAACAGGTAACAACTGCTATTCTTGTCATTTGCTTATATGCTGCATCTAAGCATACAGTGATTGTTAAATATTTATTCATTCAATATTAGTTATAAATATATTTGGCTGTGATAACACTTATGCAGTGGTAGCCAGTTACTTATTTTATGTACTAATGTCCATTAACTAATATAATAGTATATATTTGACATTTTTACTTCTATTGAAAATACATGGATTATTTTATTTCAATTTCACTTAACATCAGGTATATTTATTTTACTGAACAAAGCTCTATTAGTGCTTAGTAATGTTTAACAGATGTTAATAATACTTAAAAAAGACTTTATTGGTTAATCATGGTTAATATTGTTATTAACACTCACACTTATATATGATGAAATAAAGCATAAGCACCATCCAGACTAATATTTACTTAATAAATATTTAGCGATTACCTTATGCATAACTGCAGTACACAAGCAAATGACAAGAAGATTAACTAATGCAGTTGTTACTTTTTTACCTAACATTTGTAAAGTATATGATGATAAATGATATGATTTACTGTTCATCTTAACAAATGATTCACTTGTAATGTGAAAGTAACATTAAATAAAGTTGTGGTTCCGTGTTTAATTAACATTACCTAAGCGTGGTTAAAGTATTACCTTATGTCTTATTTATGGCAACTAATGCATTATTTCATGTTAGTTAGTCAACACTTAATGTAATGGCCTATTCTGCTCACCTATTCTGTCTCCATTAAGTTGTCCGGACCAAGGGAGTGAATAGGTGTGAAATTGTATTGCATCTGACTACTTATTACTTAAGGTGCTATACTTTTTTTTAGAAACATGTTTTACTAAATTACGCTTAAAATTATAAGTTGTTTTTATATCTTTATTTAGTTACAAAGTTCATGTATTTATTTATTTAGTTTGAGTAAAAATAATTATTTAATGTCCGGTTTGAGCGGCGCCATGTAAAGACGTGTCGGAGGCGAGCTCCTCTCGAGAACTGCATATTTCGTACCTATAGATTCAGTAATAGCTCAAAAGTTAGTAAAATACATTAAAAGGGCTGTTGTGCGTAGACAGTTGGTCTCTGGTGGATATAAAGATGCCTCAAGTACGTGGGAAAAAAGACACAGAAACGGAGGCTAACGCAGTCCCGCATGCAACGGCGAAGAAGGCCATGGCGGACGCTGGTGAGCAGCAGACGGTACTACAAGCGATTAACACGCTTAAGGTCGACTTGCTGGCCAAGATGGACGAGAAAGCTTCAGCACAAACCGCAGAGCTTCGAGACCAGATTGGGAAGTTGCAAGCTGAGCTAGGCAACGCGCTGGAGCAAGTCAAAACCAGGGTGGAGGCTACCGAAAACCGCATGGTGGAGCTGGAATCCGCGGTGAGTGGTCATTCCGATTCCGTTGTCAGTATGGAAAGAGACATGCAAACCCTGAAAAAAGAGCTGGCTACACTAAAAGACCGGTGTGAGGACCTAGAGGCAAGATCGCGTCGGTCCAATCTGAGAATTATGGGAGTGAAAGAAGGCAGAGAAGGGGGTAAAAAGCTAACTCAGTTCGTAGCGAATCTACTAAAAGACGCTCTGAACCTCGAGACGCCCCCACTCTTGGACCGAGCACACCGCTCTCTCCGAAGCAAACCGACGGAGGACAACCAGCCACCCAGAGCACTAGTAGTGAAATGTCACTATTTCTCCGAAAAAGAGGCGATTCTGCGGAAGGCGGTTGAAAAGAGGCTCCTGACGACAGCTGACGGTGACAAAATCCGAGTACTCCCGGACTTTACCCTTACCGTGAGCAGGCGGCGCGCGGCTTTCAACGAGATCAGGAGTATGCTCCGGAGCTGTGAAGGTGTCCGGTACGGTCTGATGTACCCAGCGACGCTGAGAATCACCACATCCGAGGGTAAAGAGATCCGCTTTGATGATCCAGAAAAGGCGAGGGTGTTCCTCCGGAGCAACATGACCATCCCGACCCAATCACCGTCAGTGGAGGGGCCAGGCATTTCCAGGGATGTCCACTCAGCGCATTGACTCATTGACTTTTTGATTTGCTAACTCAGTCCAGAACTGATGGTCATAATTTGTATTCTTGATGGAGATGGCCCGTGTTGCCAGATCAGAGAGAAGGGATTTAAACCAATCCTAGTGAGTTAGATCCGATCTTGCGTTCGTTGCTTATCTAGTTGAGCTTTACTGAGAATAATTGATTTAAAATACTTATTGCAGTTCTTGAGGAGGCGGGCCTATGTGGTAAGCCTTTAGTATAGGAATATTTGCTGGAAGATTTGGTGTGTTTTTGGTATCTGAGAAGTTCACTCAGATATGGGTTGTGGGTGATGGTTGTTATTTGTGTTGTTATTTTCTCCCCCCCCCCCCCCCCTTTTTTTTTTTTTTTTTTTTTTTTTTTTTTCTTACAATACCTGCTTCATGGAAGGATCTCGGGGTTATTGGGATGCTATTGAGTTTTGGTAGCCTTCAGCAGCGAAGCCTAACACTTGTTTTATTCTGGGAATATGAGTAACAGCCAGTCACGAAAGGCAATTACGAGAGTGGTATCCTGGAATGTGCGGGGGCTAAACAATCCGATAAAACGGAACAAAATTTTTACACATTTAGAGAAGCTGAAAAGTGAAATTGTGTTTCTTCAAGAAACCCACATGTTAAATAAAGAGCTTGTCAAGCTCAGAAGGGGAGGATTCACTCAGGTGTATCATTCAGGCTGTGGGGGTAAGTATAGAGGGGTGGCCATTCTCTTACATAGGAAAATTCAATTTTTGGAGGAAAAAGTTATTATTGACAAAAATGGAAGATACTTGATTATTCAAGGAAAGTTGTTTAATATGCCAGTAACTTTAGTCAACATATACGCCCATAACTGGGACAATGTTCAGTTCTATACGGATGTTTTTTCTCTTCTCCCACAATTAGACACATACAGTTTGATTCTAGGAGGTGATTTTAACTGCGTGTTAAACCAATCACTTGCCCGCTCAAATCCCCGGCCTAACACAAGCAGTAAATCAGCTCAGTGCATTAATTCTTTTCTTTTGGAATATGGTATGATTGATCCTTGGAGATTTAAATATCCAACTCAGAAGCAGTTTTCCTTTTTCTCTTCAGTTCATCATACATATTCCAGAATTGACTATTTTCTGATAGGAAATTGCTTTCTTTGCTGAGATCAATAGAATACGATAGTATAATTATATCAGATCATTGCCCAGTGATACTTGAGCTCAGCTTTCCAGGAAACAGACCTCCGGTACAAGCTTGGCGCCTAAATCCAATTAATTTAGCTGACGATCATTTTGTTAAATTTATAAAATCACAAATAGATTTTTTCCTTGAAACGAATGAATCGCCTGATATTAGCTATATGACACTATGGGAAACCCTAAAAGCGTATATAAGAGGGCAAATTATTTCATATGTGGTCGGTGAAAAAAAAAGGAAAACAAAGCGCACTACAGATATTTCAGACAGGATTAAAATAATTGATGAAGTATGTTCAGTATCACCGAATGAAGATTTATATAAGGAGAGACTTTCACTACAGACAGAATTTGATTTATTAACTAATGAGAGGGCGACAGATCTATACTTGAAATCTCGGCAGACCTACTATGAATCTGGCGAACGAGCGAGCAAGCTTTTGAGCCACCAGTTGAAACAATCAGCTTCGCTGGGTTTTATATCAGCTATCCAAAATCCAGAAGGCGAGAAAGTTATTGATCAAAAGGACATTAATGACCAATTTAGGAATTTTTATGAAGATTTATACACATCAGAGGTAGATAACGAGGAACTTATAGAAGGTTTTCTTAAGAACCTTTGTGTCCCCCCTCTTGGCGAATCCGAGAAAGCCAGTTTAGAAAGCTCTATAACGGTGGAAGAGATAGAGAGTGCAGTTAAAAAAATGAAGTTGGGAAAGGCGCCGGGCCCGGATGGGTTCCCTATCGAGTTTTACCGAACATTTCCGGCGAGGTTGATACCCCTACTTTGTCGTGTCTTTGAGGAGATATTAGAAAAAGAATCCCTACCCCCAACAATGACAGAAGCGGTAATATCAGTTCTTCTTAAAAAGAACAAAGACCCACTTAAATGTGAATCGTATCGCCCAGTCAGTCTCCTCTGCTGTGATTATAAAATCTTGAGTAAGGTGCTGGCATCTAGGCTGGAAACAATTATGCCTAATATAATTCATCCAGATCAGACTGGCTTCATTGCTGGTAGACAGTTATCTAATAATTTGCGTCGATTATTCAATGTAATATATCTACCTAGTAATGAAAATAGTCCTGAAGTTATTCTTTCATTAGATGCTCATAAAGCATTTGACAGGATAGAATATAATTATCTATTTGCAGCACTGAGGTCATTTGGCTTTGGGCCAACTTTTATCTCCTGGATTAAGATTTTATATGCGTCACCCAAAGCAATGGTCAGAACAAACCAGACTCTATCCAAATCTTTTCGTATATATAGAGGCACGAGACAAGGCTGTTCTTTGTCCCCATTACTTTTTGATGTGGCGATTGAGCTTCTTGCAATAGCACTGAGAAATAATATCAGCTTGTCTGGCATTACCAGAGAGGGGCAACTCCATAAAATATCTTTATATGCGGATGATCTCCTCCTGTTTCTATCAGATTCAAATACATCTATACCAATAGCTTTGAGCATTATCTCTGATTTTGGTCGTGTATCCGGATATAAAATAAACTTTTTTTTTTATATATTTTATTTGTTCATTTTGTATTTTCCATAACAAACATCAACAGTTAAATCACAAACCCCAACCCGACAACCACAAATACAAACCACACAAAACAAAGGGAAAGAAAAGAGAATAAAAAAACAAAAAACAAACAAACAAAAAAAAACAACAGCTCGGCTCACTTTACTGTCCCTTGAAATAGTCCATTACGAGTTTCCAGGTTTTGTTGGGATGTTGTGCACCCTGGCCATGACTGCGTAAACGTTCCATTGAGGCGAAAGTAAGCATCTCAGACAACCAACGTTTAAAGGATGGAGCAGTGGACAATTTCCAGTCGAGGAGGATCAGTTTTTTGGCCACAACCATACCAGCCATTACCACTTGTTGTACAGGATATGGAAAAGCATCCAGTGATGTAGAGTAGCCACAAATTGCAGTTATAGGGTCAAAGTCCAACTGTACATTAAGAGCTCTTGAGAGCCAATTAAATACATTTGTCCAAAAGCCTTGCAGAACAGGACAAAATAAAAACAGGTGAGCCAAAGTACCCTCCTCTAATTTACATCTTTCACAAAGTGGGGATATTGAACTAAAAATTTTATGCAGTTTTACCCTCGAATAGTGCAGTCTATGTAAAACTTTAAACTGGATTAGTCTATACCGTGAACTTATTGAACATAGTGAAATCCTTTTTAAGCTTTCCTCCCATACCTCCTCTGTTATCTGACTATTAGTCTCCCTGGCCCAAGCCTCTCTGTACTGTGTGGAATCAGGAGTTGAAGACAAAACTGAAATAAATTGAGAGACCAGGTGTCTAGACTGGGGATCCACACAAAAAAAATTATATAGTGGATGATCATTTGGTTTAGATTCAAAATTAGGAATATTTTCTCGAACATAGTGCCGAAGTTGCAAATAGCGAAAAAAATTTTGAGAAGGAAGATTAAACTTAGCTTTAAATTGTATAAATGAAACAAACTTTCCCTTCATATACAGATCCCCTATGGATTTCAAACCTGCTCTTTCTAACAAAGAAAATGTCCCATCCATTTGAGAAGGTGGAAAATGGTGATTTTGAAGAATTGGAGTATAAACTGACGTTTTTGGCGCGCTTGTAAAAGATTTAATTTGATTTAGGATCCTAAGTGAATTATTAATTATGAAATTGTTCTCTATTAGTATTTTATTAGGTACTACTCTGGAAAACAATAAAACTGGTAGTGAGGACTTTGGGACTGAACTAGCCTCAAATTTTATCCACAATGGGGAAGAATCTGCTGCCAGTCCTACCGGCGAACCAAGTTGCCAAAAAGAGAGAGCCCTGGCATTTGCTGCCCAATAATAGTGTTTAAAAATGGGCAAACCAAATCCTCCATCTGATGCTGTTTTTTGTAGATGACTTCTAGAAATGCGAGGCGTCTTGTAAGCCCAGACAAATGGCAAAATAATAGCATCAAGCTGCTTAAAAAAAGAATTTGGCAAATAAATGGGGAGATTTTGAAATAGATACAAAAATCTTGGGAGTGTAACCATTTTTATTGCGTTTATTCGCCCAACCATAGATAATGGAAGTAATTTCCACTTGTCAATGTCTGCTTTAAGCTTATTAAGTGCCGATTGGAAGTTTAACTTAAATAAGAATTTGGGATTTTTGCAGATCTGAAGGCCAAGATAATTGAAATGCTCTCTAACTACTTTAAAAGGCAAGGAGGCGAGAAAATTATCATCTAAAGTTTCAGTAAGTGGCAAAAATTCACTTTTATTCCAATTAATTGTATACCCCGATAGCCTACCAAAGGAATCTATATAATTTAGAAGACAGGGAATCGAGGTAACAGGGTTTGAAACACACAATAATAAATCATCTGCATACAAATTAACCAGACTTTCCAGCTCTCCCATTTTAACTCCATGTATGTCAGGGTGTATCCGAATTCCCAGAGCAAGAGGTTCTAAAGCTATGTTAAACAAAAGAGGGGATAAAGGATCACCCTGCCGAACACCACGCTGAAGCAAAAATGGCCTGGACCGATCTCCATTAGTTAATATAGAGGATGACGGTTGTAAGTAAAGCATCTTAATACAATCTATAAAGGAGTCCCCAAACCCAAATTGACTCAATGTGTGAAACATATACGGCCATTCGATTTGATCAAAGGCCTTCTGAGCATCAAGTGAGACAATGGCCGCATTGTAATTGTTTTTGTGTGCTGCCGATATAACATTAAAAAGCAAACGCACATTACAAAAAGAAAATCTGCCTGGAATAAAACCAGTTTGGTCAGGATGAATAATTTCTGTTATGTGTTTAGCTAACCTTGAGGCCAATATCCTGGATAGGATTGTTTGATCCACATTAAGCAAGGAGATAGGTCTGTATGATGCAGGATCTGTTTCCTCCTTCCCTTTTTTCAATAAAAGGCAAATATTTGCTTGGTATAAGGAGTCAGGAAGCTTTTTGTTTTTGATGGAATCATTAAGCATCCTTAAAATAAGTGGACCAAGTTTAGCAGAAAAAGACTTATAGAATTCACAGCCAAAACCATCAGGGCCAGGCGCTTTACCAGTAGTAAAACTTCGAATGGCTTCAACAACCTCTGCCTGGGAAATTGGGGAGTCCAATGCAATTTTAGCTGATTCAGAAAGCCTTGGTAGAGTCAAATCATTAAAGAAAGTCTCCAAATCAGAATCTGTAGCTGAATATTTAGAGGAATACAAATTTGAATAAAATTCTCTAAACCTTTTATTGATCTCTTTATGGTTAGTGATTATTCTCCCTGAATGTGACTGTATTCTTAAAATTGCTTGTTTTGATCGAATTCCCCTAAGCTGTTTAGCTAGAAGCCTCTCAGGCTTGTCACCAAGTTCAAACTGTTGCTGTCTAAGTTTAAGTAAGAGATGTTCAACTCTCTGACTAAGGATAGAGTTATATTCATATTTAAGATGTAAAATTTTATTATAATCTGATGCAGAAAGAGAAGCTTGATAATTCTTTTCTAATATTGTAAGGTCATTCTCAATTTCAAGAAGCCGACGATTATTTTCTTTTTTCTTAGAAGATTCAAAGGATAAAATATGACCTCGAATGACTACTTTGAACGTTTCCCATAGAGTGGAATCAGACACATCTCCAGTATCATTGAATTCTTTAAAGTCTTCCAGCCAGATATTCATATAATTAATGAAATCAGGGTCTGACAACAGGTTCGGATTAAATCGCCAAGCATATGCCTGTTTAGGAAGGACACAATTTAGCTGGAGTGTGACAGGGCTATGGTCAGATATTAAAATATTATGATATTTAACACTATTGATCTTGGAAACTAACTCAGAAGATACGAGGAAATAGTCAATTCGCGTATATGATTTGTGTACATGTGAGTAATATGAAAAATCCTTAGCAGTTGGGTTATGCAGCCTCCAAATGTCAACCATATTTCCGCCTTTCATTAAATTGTTAAGAGTCTGAACTGAAGTCAAGGCGGGTGGAACCTTGGTAGATATTCTATCAAGATATGGATCTAGATAACAATTAAAATCACCCCCCAGTATAATGTTATCAGAAAAGGTATATGGAATTAAATTAAAAACCTTACGAAAGAAATCTGGGTTATCAAAATTTGGTCCATAAATATTAACCAGAGTAAGAGGAAGAGAGTTAATCTGACCAGAGACAATAATGTATCGACCCTGTGGATCAGCAATCATCTTCTCAAGGTGAAATGGGACACTTTTCTTAAAAATTATTGCAACACCCCTAGCTTTAGCAGAAAAAGGAGCTTGAAACACCTGTGATATCCAGTTGGCTCTAAGTCTAAACTGATGATTCGGGCCAATGTGTGTCTCTTGAAGAAAAATTATGTCAGCCCTTAAGGATTTTAAGTGTGAAAATACTCGTCCCCTTTTAACTGGATGACCCAAACCTCTAACATTCCAAGATGCTATCGTAACACCAGCGGTGCAAGTATCACTCTTAGATGTCATTTAACCTGGTGTGCGGATATAAGTTAACCATAATTGCAAGTGACAGAAACCGAGCAAACAAATAAACAGACAAACAAGCCAACAAACCCGTAGTACCACACCCCCCAAACCCATCCCTTAAACAGACTCACTTCCACCCAGAAGTGTCCGAAAATACCCAAATTATTAGGGTCGAAAGCCTAGCAGACTATATATCTAACTTAACTGCTAAACAGTAACTAAAACAACAACAAGGGGGCCCCAGAACTTAACAAAACAATGGAAAGAAAAATCCACTCAGTTATTATTACCCAACTACTTAACAATTACCTTCGAGATAAACATTGATAACCTAGCAATGCAGAAAAACAAACACGCATCCCAGTGTCAATGTACTTCCATAGCCAAAGCAGAAGAAAATACAAATGTAAAAAATAATAATAAAAAAATGGTTCGGCTATTTACCCTCTTTGTCGAGGAAGGAAAGCATCACACCCTGCATTGACTATAGGTCTGTACCAGTTGTGGAGTTCTTCAGCGCGGAGCTCACAAATGCCTTAGCTTCTGAACTCTCAGTGAAGCTGTGCGACCGTCCGTCGTGCTCAATGTGAAGCTTTGCCGGGTAGCGAAGCGAGTGCTTTATTTTGAGGTTTCTGAGCTCTTGAAGTACATCCACAAACTGTTTTCTTCTTTCCATCACGGAGCTTGTATAGTCCGGAAAAATCAAGACATTGTTACCACGGAATTGAAGAGGACTGCGAAGCCTCCGGAGCTGCATTATCTTCTCCTTAACTTGAAACAGGTGGATGCGGGCAATAATAGGACGAGGCCGGGCGCCCTCGGCCGGACGGGGCCGAAGCGACCGGTGCGCACGGTCTACCACCAATGGCAAGTTAAAATTTTCCTCACCAAGAAGCTTGGGCAGCAGCTCAGCAACAAAATCCGTGGGTCGTGTCCCTTCCGCTCCCTCTGGAACTCCAATGATCCGAATATTGTTGCGCCGTGAACGGCTTTCCAGATCCTCAATTTTTAGCTGAAGCGCAGTGTTGACTCCCTCCATTTTCTTCACGGCCGACTCCAGCGAGTCAATTCGCGCATCATGAACCGACACAGCCTCGGTGAGTGAACCCAAAGTTTCTTTAAATTCTTTCACCTCCGTCCGGACAGCTGACATAGTCTGTTCCAAGTTGCTCAGCCGAGATGAGATGTTGTCCAGCCCTCCCTGGATAGAAGTTTCCAGTGTTTTCGCCCAGGTTGGCGGAGAATCGCCAACCGCTCGACCAGACGCGGTAAGGCCGCATGGCGGCGAGTCTGAGGCTTGGATTCGCGTTTCGGCATCTTTGGAGGTTTTAGCCGTTTTTGGAGCCATTTCGAAGAAACAAGCGGTGCTAGATGTTATCAGAAGCAATTAAGTCTCGAAATTACTACTTTAGGTGGTGGAAAAAAGACCTTATATGAGCTAAATCTGGAGCCCCCCGCTAACACACGTCTACTCCATTTGGTGCTCTCTAGCGCCCCCCCCGATATAAAATAAACTTAACTAAAAGCCTCTTATTTCCCATTAATGAGAAGGCACGTCAGATGTCGTTCCAACATTTCCCATTCTCAGTAACTAAGGATAAGTTTATATATTTAGGAATAACAGTGACATCTACGTATAAAAATTTGTTTGACAATAATTTAAAACCTGCACTGGATAAGGCTAGGCAGGACTTTGAGCGATGGTCTTCCCTCCCCCTGTCTCTTGCGGGGAGGATCAATTCCGTTAAAATGATGGTGATGCCAAGAATTCTATTTTTATTCCAAACTATTCCAATTTTTATCCCTAAGTCTTTCTTTAAAGAGTTAAACAAAATTACCTCCTCTTTTATTTGGAACAAGACTCTTCCCCGGATTAGGAAGGAATTCTTAGAAAGGCAGAAGGAGGAGGGGGGATTAGCCTTGCCGAATTACATGTACTATTACTGGGCAGCTAATATTCACAAATTAGGGTTTTGGGCCCTAGATTCAGTGGATGAAGAATTGCCAGCATGGGCAGTGATGGAACGACAATCTTGTAATCCGGTTTCGCTGCTTTCCCTTATTTGTGCCCCATTACCACTTAGCAAACGCTTCTATACCAGAAACCCAGTTGTGAGTGGTTCACTGAAGATCTGGACTCAGTTTAGGATTCATTTTAACATGAGACAGGCTCTCCCCTCTGCTCCCATTTCAGCAAATGCCCTCTTTCCTCCATCACTAATTGACTCCACATTCCAAATCTGGGCGAGGAGGGGTATCGGCCGAGTCAAAGACTTGTTCAAAGGTAATAGTTTGGTCTCATTTGATCAGTTGCAATCAGATTTTGACATCCCAAAATCTAATTTTTACAGATACCTTCAAGTACGCAGTTTTATAAAAAAATATTTTTCACCATCTTTAAATCCACCTGAAGCAAATTGGATTGATGACTGTTTAAATATTAACCCTTTAGACAGAGGAGTGGTGTCCATTCTGTACGACAACATTCAAAGATTTGCCTCACCTACCCTGAATCGTATAAAGGCACAGTGGGAAGAGGAACTGGGGGAAGAAATTTCACAGGAAGTTTGGCAATGGGCTGTACAGTGGGTGCACTCATCATCCTTATGTATAAGACATGGTTTACTACAGTTCAAAGTTCTCCATAGGCTTCATTTTTCCAGAAGTAAACTGGCAAAATTATTCCCTGACATGGATCCAATTTGCCTTAGATGTAAACAAGACCTAGGCACCCTTGGTCACATGTTTTGGTCATGCCCAAAACTACTAGATTTTTGGGGGGGTATTTTTAATACCTTCTCACATATCTGGAATACGGATTTCAAACCTAACTCCCTTACAGCTCTATTTGGTGTGGTCCCTGAAGATATACTGGTAACCTCAGCACAATCAGAAGTGGTAGCATTCTCCACACTACTAGCTAGACGAATGATTCTTCGTAAGTGGAAGAGGGCTGAACCACCATCCCATAAAAATTGGGTTAAAGAGGTCATGGCAAATCTTAAATTAGAGCATATGAAGCATACTACCAGAGGATCAGTTAGGAGGTTCTACAAATGCTGGCATCCATTTATGATGTATTTCGAATCCTCCTAAAATCCGCAGCCGTCCCTTAACATCCTTTATCACATTTATCTATTAACCTTTTTTTTATTATTATTTTTATTTATTTATTTATTTTTTTATACTGTTTTGTACTATTATTATTATTATGTTTTTGTATATTTTTTATGATAATTATTTTTTTTTCTCTTCTCTGCTTTGGTCAATGGGAAAAGGGGATTAAGAATGTTTGTCCACTTGTCTGTGTGTATGTGTTTGTATTTTCAAGAAATCAAAATTAATAAAAATAATATAATAATAATAAAAATAATTATTTAATGAATCAATTAATTTAATGTAATTAATTAGCCTTCTGAACACTAGCGTCTAATTGTTAACCAATTAGACAAACATTGTCAACATTAAATGTAAAGTGTTACCTAAGTGTTTTAGTAGTAGTAGAAGTAGTATTTTGTTATCTGTGTGTGGGTGTGCATGTGTATAGAAACATTCAGGTAGAAGGGACATAGTAATATAAGGGTTGTAGATGTGTATGTACAGTGAAAGTATGCTTAGAAACGTATAAGGGTTCTGTTAGTGGTGTTTAGTAAAGGCTACTAAAAGAAAGTATTTATTCAGCAACAACAAATTAAGTAAAGTTTAAAGAAAGGATTGACTGAAGTTCAGTTCACTTTTTTTATTTTTTTTAAGTCTTGAAACAGAGTTGGAGTTACTTCAATCTATCTCAATTTAAATTTACTTTAAAATAAGTAAATGCAGAAAGTTGCAAAAAAAATGTTTTAAGTAAATTTAATGCATCATTTTTTTCAGTGTTCTTGTAAATCATGTTTATATATTGGCAACAAATATTATACATTACTCAAATAATGCATAAAAAGTAATGTTTTATTTTGTAGTTATTGTTAATGTGGGCATGACAAATCTAAAAATATATTATGGGACGATATAGAGATAAAACAGCAAATTACAGTAGAAGTATTAGTGAGGACTACTGAACCTTTTTTACTGCAATAGTGTTCATGGAAAAAAAAATATCCAACATTATGTAAAGTGTTATTAGGCTATGTGCTACAAAAACTCATCCCCCATTCCACAATTAATTTCTTTTGTGTGAATGTTTTGTCTCAGGATGTCTGGAGCACAAGGAAGGCAAGAGGAGGAGGAGGAGGAGCAGAGAAGCGAGTCCATCCTTTCCATGGAGGAGGAGATGCACATCAGACATGGGTTATTGAGGGACCATGTGAGTCACATTCTGAGGGATTTCAGAGAAGAGATCAACACCTTTAAGGACTTAATGCATCAAGACCTCAGCTCATTCACATCCCACATGGAAACGACCTGTGCGGAGGAAGTGCACAGAGCAATGGCAAGTCTAGAAAACATGCTGGAAAGTGAAGTGGACAGAGTCAGGAAAATGACGGCAGCCAGGATCAAGGGGGCGGAGGACAGCTTCCAAGCCATGTCCAGTGGTCTAACAACGAAACTGAAAGTTCTGGAGGAAAAAGTGGATGCCTTACAGTCTGTAACAAGAGCTTCTGACCAGGGGTGCAACTTCATACTTTTTGAGGTGTATGCGAACATACAGTTGTGGTCAAAAGTTTACATACACTTGTAAAAAAACATAATGTTATGGCTGTCTTGAGTTTTCAATAAGTTCTACAACTCTTATTTTTCTGTGATAGAGTGATCGGAACACATACATGTTTGTCACAAAAAACAGTCATAAAATTTGGTTCTTTCATAAATTTATTATGGGTCTGCTGAAAATGTCACCAAATCTGCTGGGTCAAAAATATACATACAGCAACATTAGTATTTGGTTACATGTCCCTTGGCCATTTTCACGGCAACTAGGCGCTTTTGGTAGCCATCCACAAGCTCCTGGCAAGCTTCAGGTCGAATGTTTGACCACTCTTCTTGACAGAATTGGTGCAGTTCAGCTAAATGTGATGGTTTTCTTGCATGAACCCGTTTCTTTAGCACTGTCCACATGTTCTCAATGGGGTTTAAGTCAGGACTTTGGGAAGGCCATTCTAAAACCTTAATTCTAGCCTGGTTTAGCCATTCCTTTACCACTTTTGATGTGTGTTTTGGGTCATTGTCTTGTTGGAACACCCAACTGCGCCCAAGACCCAACCTTCGGGCTGATGGTTTTAAGTTTTCCTGCAGAATTTGGAGGTAATCCTCCTTCATTATCCCATTTACTTTCTGCAAAGAACCAGTTCCACTGGCAGCAAAACATCCCCAGAGCATAATACTACCACCACCATGCTTGACAGTAGGCATGGTGTTCCTGGGATTAAAGGCCTCACCTTTTCTCCTCCAAACATATTGCTGGGTGTTGTGGCCAAACAGCTCAATTTTTGTTTCGTCTGACCAGAGAACTTTCCTCCAGAAGGTTTTATCTTTGTCCATGTGATCAGCAGCAAACTTCAGCCGAGTCTTAAGGTGCCTTTTCTGGAGCAAGGGCTTCTTTCTTGCACGGCAGCCTCTCAGTCCATGGCGATGTAAAACACGCTTGACTGTGGAGACTGACACCTGTGTTCCATCAGCTTCCAAATCCTTGCAGACCTGCTTCTTGGTGATTCTTGGTTGACTCTTGACCATCCTGACCAATCTCCTCTCGGCAGCATGTGATAGCTTGCGTTTTCTTCCTGATCGTGGCAGTGACACAACTGTTCCATGCACTTTATACTTGCGTATAATTGTCTGCACAGTTGCTCTTGGGACCTGTAGCTGCTTTGAAATGGCTCCAAGTGACTTCCCTGACTTGTTCAAGTCAATAATTCGCTTTTTCAGATCCACACTGAGTTCCTTTGACTTTCCCATTGTAGCTTTTGTAGCTGAGTCTAATCACTGGGTCAAATGAGCCCTATTTAAATGGGCTCATGAGAAGTCAACAGCTGTAGTCAATCAGAATCACTTACAAGAAGTGAAGAGGCCATGACATGAAGCTAATTTGATTGACACAACTCGCTACATCACCAAAATTGACAAATTTTGTTGCTGTATGTATATTTTTGACCCAGCAGATTTGGTGACATTTTCAGCAGACCCATAATAAATTTATGAAAGAACCAAATTTTATGACTGTTTTTTGTGACAAACATGTATGTGTTCCGATCACTCTATCACAGAAAAATAAGAGTTGTAGAACTTATTGAAAACTCAAGACAGCCATAACATTATGTTTTTTTACAAGTGTATGTAAACTTTTGACCACAACTGTATCTGTATGTCCGGCGTTAATCTGAATCTTGTTTGCTGATGCTCCTTTTATTGACTTATCTTATATCCTATTGTAGAAATAAATTTAGAAATAAATCTAACTTGACTTAAAAGTACTAAAAAGTAATTTACATTTAGTGCTCACTTCTCCCACCAATAACTAATGATTTCCACCCAAACATATGAGTGCACTCTCCACGCATAAGAACAAACCACTTTCTTAAAGTTTTTTTTTTAAAGGTTTTAAAATGGCACTAAGCTTTTATATATATATTATATTTTGTTATATTAGGAGACCATGGATAAAAATGCTGAAAGTTGTGTGGGGAAGAAAAGTTTGAAAAACAGTTTTTGTTCATGATCTTGTTTCAGTTTATAATAATCTGTAGAGTATAGCCAACCAAATGTCAAGACAGAAGGAATTTCAAAACGTTTATTAAACAAAATCACATCAAACATAAAAAGTCAGTAGGATTTAGGATTTAGTAGGATTTGTGGCAATCAAAACACTCACTGAATTACATGAGAAAGATACAGTAAGAGCAAACAATTGAAAGCTAACTTACCAAGAAAACCAGTGGAACAATGAATAGAAAAACGTACAGTCCTTTAGGGCTGACACGCTCAGCTGAGATTCTGTGCAGGCGGGGTCCTTAGGCACAGATTTTACAGGCATGTGTTGGTCAGACTCTGAGATTGGGTCCTCTGGGAACGCATTGCGTTGAAGTGAGTGGGGCAACATTTTAATCATTGGAATTACTTTTGATCCAGATACTCTTGATTAAATGGAGCAAGCACACAGAGTGTCTCCTCTATGATTTTGTAATCATCTGTAGTTAGCGGGGGTATATCACTTTTTAAAGAGGCCTGAGATACCAGCACCGACTCCTTCTGTTCCACAATGCTAGCATTAAATAAGTGCTGTTCCATCTAGTAGTTCTTCACTGGTCCTCCCATCTGTAGCTGGACTCGTGTCAGCTTCTCTTTGACTGTAGTACTGGTTCTAAACTATGTTACGATCTGCCTTGTTTTATGTCGGGTATTAGTGAATGTCTCAATTTGGTCACATGCTTTTCGAACTGTTAAATGTAATGAACGTGTGTCTGATTTGGAGCTTTCTGACACATGCAATCATGTTTGCAGCTGCATCTGTAAGCAGACATGTCACTTTCTCTGCTGTGGCCCACTCCTCCATTAAGTTTTTTGTTACTTGGGCCATATTTTCAGCAGTGTGCTGTTGAGGAAAGTGTTGCACTCCCAGCATTGATGTACACAGTGTATGGTCCTCACTGTCGACATAATGACAGGTCACAGCCAGGTAAGCCTCCATGTTGATAGATGTCCACATGTCAGCTGTTAGGCTAACTGCAACTGCCCCCTGCTGTTCTTTTTTAACTTGCTCCTTTTTCTGCTCATACCTCTGGCTAATCATGGTCTTGATAGCCTAAAATTAATAACACAAGTGGAGCAGATTAATGAGTGAAAGCGCAGAACATTCCTATATTTTGTTAACATGTATAACACTATTCATCAGATTGTTTCACTTACCTTTCTGCATGGCAGAACATATGAGGGCTCAAGGAGTTGAAGCAGGTCTCGGAACCCCACGTCTTTCACAAGGCTAAGCGGCTGACAGTCTGTAATGATCATATTCACTACAGCCTCATCAATCGCTGTTGTTTAATGTTTAATAGAGCAGCTCCTGATGATCTTAATAAACGATTTGGAACATATTCTGTCAGAGATGTATGTAGGTTTTAACCCATTAAGAGATTTATAAACCAGTAAAAGAATTTTTACATCAATCCTGAAAGACACAGGCAGCCAGTGAAGTGAAGCTAAAACAGGTGTTCTAAAAAGAAATTGGAACAAGCCGAAAGACAAATTATAAATACTGGAAACAAGAACAGAATAATCATTTACCTTATTCTCTGTGATTAGATCTAAATGATCCCACAAAACTTCCTCTTCCTTTGTTGATCCATGGTACTTGATCTCCATCCAACAAAACCCACAAACGTGTCGACATATTGTCTCCCTTATAAATACAATTTGGCACGTTCACAATCAAACGATACAGGAATTGTATCGGTCACGTGATACGCGCACCAACACAGGATTTCCTCTTGTTTGGGTTTCAGTGACATCAGGCCCATCACTAACTTCATGATCGCCCGGAGTTCCAGATCGAACACTGAACCGGTAGCAGAGTTCACCGCTGGCTCCGGGGTGCTAACGTCCGTGTCAGAAACGCGCAGGTCCTGGATTTTCTCTACAGCTGTTGAGAAGGTTGTGGTCAGCTGCACTTTCCCCTTGAAGACCCTGGTGGAGAGATCAGTGAAGCGGTAGCTGGAGAGCACCTGGACGATGTTGACGCGGTGCTCCCAAAGCTGCTGTTATTTCTACTGTGCCGTCAGAGATGAGACACTCCTGGAGATCTCGCTCGGTGCCTCAGATGGGAATGGTCCGGGTTGTTGAGGTGATGTAGAGAAAAAATAAGTCAACATTATAATTTTTTTTAATTCACAGAAATTTGAAACAAACTCAAAAAATCAAGTGCTACTTAAATTCACAAAGCATAATCAGCTGGGTTAGGAATTTTTTTTACTATCCTCCTTACATTAATTAAAGTTGACATTGCTTGTTTTTTAAGAATTATTTAAAACTAATTTAGAATATAAGTGCAGCAAACTTAATTATTATTTAAAAGATGCTGTTTGAGAGCCCTAGCTAGTTAGTTTGTTTGTCAGTTAGTTAGCTAGTCAGTTTTTGTTAGTTAGGTAACCTAGTTAGTTAGTCAGTGGGCTAAATAGTAGCTAATTAGTTAGTTAACCTAGTCAGTTAGTTAGCTAGTTAGGTAACCTAGTTAGTTAGGATTAGTGTTAATTTTGACAGCAAATTTTAATTTAGTTTTAGTCATAGTCTTGTGACGAAAATAGCAGTCTAGTTTTAGTCGACTTAAACGTAAAGGGTGTAAATGTAAATGCTTTTTTTTTTTCTTTCTCAAATTTTTCCGTTTTACTCCCCAATTTACACGGCCAATTACCCAACCCACTCATTAGGACTCCCCCTATCACTAGTGATGCTCCAACACACCAGGAGGGTGAAGACTAACACACGCCTCCTCCGATACATGTGAATCAGCCACCGCTTCTTTTTTCGAGCTGCTGCTGATGCAGCATTGCCGAGCAGCCAGCGCACTCGGAGGAAAGCGCAGCGACTCGGTTCTAATACATCAGCTCACAGACGCAGCCCTGTGCTGCAGACATCACCCTAGGAGTGATGTGGGGAGAGAGCGCCATCTACTGTACTGTACCCACCCGGAGGGAGCAGGGCCAATTGTGCTCCCTCTGAGCGCCGGCAGCTTGATGGTAAAGCTGCATGAGCGGGATTCGAACCTGCGACCTCCTGCTCATAGTGGCAGCACTTTAGACCGCTGGACCACTCGGCGCGTAAATGCTTTTTCATCAGTTCCCTTTAATTATTAACTATAAACTTATACAAAACATTAATGAACCAGTTGTGTATTATTGTTAATGTTTGAACGTGAAATATATTTGTTTATATATGATTTAATGTATATTTTTATTGTAGGTGTGTGACTATAAATATTTTACATATAAAGTTTGGTCTAGAAATCAAGTCATAAAACATTTGAATGGTTAAGTTATAGTTTGAACAGAGCTGTAGACGTAAAAATACAGCTAGTTTTATTTCCAGCACACCTACTGTAGCTACGCTCTATAAATGAGATAAAAAAAAACACATTCACACACTGTCCTGTAGAGATGCTCTCAGGATGTACTGAGAGACTTCATGAGTTACAGTGAGAAACTTATGAGAAAGTGCTGTAGGGAATTTTACTTTTGGGTTTAATAGATTCACTTATTTTATTGTTATATATTTCACTACATCTTTTTTTTATTGAGTTTTGAGTTCCTGCTGTTAATACAAGTTATATATACACAGCCGAGTTAAACACTCAGCATTATCAGCATTAAAACGCTGATCTCTGCAGGGAGATCTGAGTGACTCTTGTCTGCAGAAGCTGTCGCTCCGCGACGTTAAAGGAGCCTCATGTCTTATTTTTCATTTTCAGCAGGTTTAATAGGTGCCTGTACTTCTCTTTAAAAATAAGTAAATCTAAATATAAAATAAATAAAAAAACATTTGTAAATTATTGTAAAATATTGAATTTTTTGTAAAACAAAAAAAAATCTAATTATATGCTCTGTGCTTAATAAAATTAATTTATCAAATGTAATGGCATTTATCCTTTTTAATAAGAGTATTTCCATATGTTCAGTTGAATTTTAGCTGAGGAGCAAATTAATGACTGAATAACAGAAATTAAAGTGTCAGCTACCTGTAATGAACATCTGTCAGTAACAGACACTGTAAATATTAGGGATGCAACGGTGTTTCCACAGTTCGGTTTCAATATATATCAATATTATCTAGCTCCAACATGCATTTTTAGCCCTTTCTATTTCAAATCAACAAGGTGCTCCTAATCACACTTGCAGAGCCAATATTAAACAGAAGAAAAGCACAGATTAGCTATAACTTACAACATATTATTATTAAAACACTTATTCTTACTATTAATCAAAACAGGTACATTTAAATAAAGTTCAGTAATATGAAATGTAAACATGAATGTAAATTGTCAGCCAGTCACATATTTTAAGGAACATACCAAACTGATATCACACTGTGCTTTATACCCTGATTATTAAACTCAACGCTGAAACCAGATTTATGAGCTGAGGCGCCTCTTTAAATGCACTTCTCTCCGTGTCACAGTCACTGATCACACAGCTGAGAAAGGTTTGTTTAATTATCCCTCAAATCTCCAGTCTTCTATCAGAGCGCTGATTCGCTCCTGGGAAATTCAGAAAAAATTCTGATTGGTTGTTGCATGGTTGTAGAGAGACATGCTGAGATAAAGAGGACAGCAGCACGTGCTCAGTCCCTCCTCCGTACATGTGGCCGAGGCTGTGACCGAAATGGCTCCATATTTACTAGTTAGTAGCAGTGCGTCCAAATTACGTCCATATTCCGTCTAAATTAAAGTTGGACGCCGACTTCCACTTTTTGGAAGTCGAAGTCCAACTATATATGGTTGTTTTTTTCTAGTGAATCATCATTTCTTCTTGAGCTACAAGAGAGAGCACATCTATTCTCTTCTACACAACCATGGACCACAGATTCCTTGCAGTGATGGTGCAGCAGCAGAACATACTCCTCCATGTGCTGGACCAGACCGGGAGGAGGAGGAGGCGGCAAAAGATATTTTTATGGACGTCGACGTCCACCTGTACGTGCCGTCCAAATATCCACTAAAATACGTCCATATTAGTCGCCGTCTATTCCAAAAATTTTGGGAGGTACCAAAACCACTTTTGCGTCTAAAGTGGACGGCAACGTCTAAACTACGTCCACTTGGACGGTGCCGTCCAAATATCCACTAAACTACGTCCAGATTGCGTCTAAATATCCACTAAATATCCACTAAACTGCATCCACTGAAATTTGCACGCAATCGCGACCGCAGTGGGACAGGGCCTTTACATTTAAATAAAGGAGGTAGAATTACAGTATATTAGAAAAAAACGTGATTGAAAGTTGTTCTGTTTTGCCATTGAAACCTATGGGGATGGGTGGAGTTACACAGCTTTCTGCAGCCGAACAGCAGGGGGCGCCCGACCTGTGGTGGCTTCACTTTTGAGAGACGATGTCCTGCTATATACAGTCTATGATATATACTGTCAATGGAAGAAACGGAGCGTACAGCGAGCCACCAGGGTTGCCAGATTGTTACAGTGGGATTCAGATAAAACCAATTCACAGGGTGAAAGTGTTTTTTCCAAATCCTCAAAATTACTGAGAAAACCACCCAAACAGCTGATGTTCGTCATATTAACAATATTACAGGGTTTATTCCAACATGATCTTTACTACAATACCATAAATATCTTAAATATCACTGATTACAAAAAATGCTATTCAAATGAGTTTATCTGCATATTTGTATTATATGTTTTGTGCCTTGTATCATTGGACACACGAAACAAAAACGTAAAAACAGTACATAAAAACAACCTCGCAAGCAATGAAAGAAAGAAATAACTTACTCACATATAATAACGAACATAAACACAGCTTCAAATTTCCATCAGCAGGACTAAAAGCTCTGTCTCTGCAGGGTTAGATATCTAACTATAACACTGATGAGTACCCTTTCCATCAGCAGGATTAAAAGCTCTGTCTCTGCAGGGTTAGATATCTAACTATAACACTGATGAGTACCCTTTCCATCAGCAGGACTAAAAGCTCTGTCTCTGCAGGGTTAGATATCTAACTATAACACTGATGAGTACCCTTTCCATCAGCAGGACTAAAAGCTCTGTCTCTGCAGGGTTAGATATCTAACTATAACACTGATGAGTATCCTTTCCATCAGCAGGACTAAAAGCTCTGTCTCTGCAGGGTTAAATTTCCAAACTCTTTACACTTGGTAGTTTTGTTCACCTGTCATCACAGCGTTTCCTCCAAACAATTTCAGACACAACTCGACATTTGGCATGAAACCACCCAATCTGGCAACAGTGCGAGCCGGGGTACGCTGCTATTTGTAAGGTTTTCTTCATGTAGTTCAGTAATGTGAGGATCATCTTTTAAACAGCGTAAAAATAACAAACAGATAAATAACTTCATGATCAGCTCAGAGCTTCACTAACTTTAATTCAGAGCTCAGTTCAGTGTGTTTATGGAGTTTTAAACACGGCTCAGCCCCCTCTCTCACCTGTGTGTGTTTATGCGACCGGTGCTGGCGCATGATAATGATGAGTTAGGCTGTATTCGGAATGGCATACTACATACTACTCGCGTACTAAATCTGCCTAAAGCCAGTATGCAGTACACAGTATGTGACCAAACTGAGGATCTGTAGTGCCCTACAGGTACCCGCATGGTGTACTACTCCGCTCCGATTCCGCAGTGTGCATGGGGAGCTATCTTCGCGGTGTACTGCATCCCAACATGCATTGCAACTGGCTTCTCCAGCTCGCTTCAGAAAAAAACAAGATGGAGGCGAGTGCGAGAGAATTATGGAAATATATATATTTTTTAATTAAGGGAATTATTTTGGAAAGTATTGGCTCACCGCTGTCGAGACCCTCCGCTGCCGCGGCCGAGCGCTCTCCGCGGCCGGGACCCTCCGCTGTGTGCTGCCTTAATGTTGTAAATAATTCCCTCAGTTTTAATAAATTATTCTGTTTAATAAATAATTTCCTCCGTTTTAATAAATCGGTTCTTATTTATTTAATAAATAATTCCAATAAAGTATTCTGTTACTTTAATAAATAATTCCCTTCGTTTAATAAATCGTTCTGTTGATTTAATAAATAATTCCTTCAGTTTTAATGCATATTTTTCTTTTAAATAAGGGAATGATTTGAATACAAATTAATAAAATTGTTTCACTTGTGCAACATGTCTCATTTCTTTTATTGTTGAGATTGTGTAAATATGAATGAGGCTTTAAATGTTTTTTTCTTGTTGGTATTTACATAGATGAAAATAGTAATCTATTAAAATAAATAGGAAAACATATATAACTGGAACATACTTGGGTTGTGGGGGCTGCTGCTAATTGGTTGTTAGAATTGGGTTAGCTGCTAAACTCAATTGCTGTTCTGGACAGTATGCAGATCTCATTAGTCTTAATAATGAAACGGTAGGACATTTTTCATGTTCTTTCTGTTTACAACTCACTCTGAGGAATTCGGAGCACTGACTGGTGTGTCACAGCAGGGCCGTGTAGGGTACTACAATCAAAAGTGTTGCAGTACCGAATACTACATACTGGGCAGTGTGTAGTATGCAGTACATACTAGTGCAGTACGCAGTATAGTAGTATAGTAGTATAGTAGTATAGTAGTATGCCATTCCGAATACAGCCTCAGTGTCCGAATTCACTCCTGTTTCACCACTACTTAGTGAACTTATTAGTATCTCCCTACCTAGCGCTACACTAATGAGGGAGTAGGGAGCCATTTCGGACACAGCCCGAGGCTGCTATCTTACAGGGAGCTCTGTGAAATGAGCAACAGTTGCTGGAAAGACATGTGACTTTCCCGTCAAAATAAAAGTCTGCCTCTAAAATATTAAATTTAAAAATAAATAATTCGTTTTTGAAGTGATTTTACCGAGAAGAAGGTTAGATAAGACAGAAAAGAAGTGGAATTTCACTCTGCCACACAGGTTAGTTTTAAATACCCTCGATTGGCTTGCTAATTTAACAAAAAAATCCATATTGTTAATACACAGAACAAAACATGTTAGCAAATGAAAGTATCTATGCCCATTCTGTTTAATAAAACACTGTTAAAAATAAAATAATGATAATAATTATAATAATAATAATTATTATTATTATTATTGTTATTAATATTCATTTTATTCAATGCAATAAAGACGTGAATGTGACAATAAGATTAAGAAGTCACATCACACTTTGAGAAAGTTGACATTGTTTAAAAAAAATACACAACTTAACAACCAGCATTATAAACTGAGAAGAAAGAGAATAGAAGAAACTAACATTTGGGTTGGGAAATACGTGGTATTATGAGTAAAAATGTAGTACATCCTGTTAATTAATTATGATCTGAGTCTATAGTTTAAGGAATTTTAATGATAGATAATGTTTAAACATTTGTTATTTAATAACTAGTTGAGGCGTATTCATACACTATTTTACAATGTTTGTAACTGTTGTAAGCATGGTTAATTGATGTATATTTATTGTAAATGTTATCAGTATTTTAAATATTTTGTTAAACATATACAGATATGTCTAATAACATGATTTAATGTTAAATTAAAGAAGCATTATGAAAATCAGCCACTGACAGCATGTTATATACTAGGCGAATAGAAGAATCAGTGGATTTCAGAGGTTTGACTGCACTAAAGCTAGTGTTGCTGGGTAATACAGTTTTGCGCTGGGACTTTATCAATATATTCTGACTCAGGACGTACAACTCTTTAATAAAAGTAATATTGTTGTTTCATCTTTTTCTTATTATTATTATCTTTTTGTATGACATTACACAGTCTACGCAGAGATACTGAGCTGAGTGAATAGAAACAATTAACACAGCCAGCCATGACCAACTCAACCAAAATGGGCAGTTTTTAAACTGCAGATCACTTTCCAATGAGCGCGGTGGCAAGGAAAAACTCCCTTCTGTTGTTGTGAAAGTGCTGTGGTTGCCATTCTCCTTGACGCTGTATCTTGATCTGTAAATATATACAGAAAAATATTTTTTACCTGTAAATATTAAAATATTTAGTATTTTTAGTGTTTAACATATTATCATCATATTGGTCCTTAAAAACTTACCGTTTCATTATAGTTGCTCTTAAGGTCCAAACCAGGCTCTCGGTGAGAATCTGATTAAATGTACACACAACATTCACTGCATATGTATAATACAATAAGTTAATAATATAATAATGAGTTAAGCTATAGTGTTCAGTTAGAAAAGAAGTATTTTAGAGCATCTGGACTATCTTACCAGCATCATCATCAGCTGTTATTTTTGCGGCCGAGAGATCCGTGCTCTGCAAAGGAAGAGAGGGCCGTGTTAATGTGATTTAGTAGCACTTTACAAATAACAGTACTTACAACAGTAATAAATATTGTGAAATTTGTTTTTAAAAAAATCAGGTAATGTCATATATCCGCACCAGTATACACTAGTATTTTTATATTTTAGAAATTAATAAGAATTTCAGCTAAACTGATGCTAGCTTGATTTAAATGCTAATCTATGTAATTCAAGATAACTTGCAGTGTAGGTTTTTTTCTTTTTTTTGTGGGTAAATATTTAAAAGGCTTACAACAAGGTTAATGCTGGGCTGTGTTTCTTTACAGTTTCACTAAACCTGTGGACAGACAGACACATGAGCCTTTAGAGTCCTGGGTGAAGAAAAATGTGTTTATCTGACTGTCAAGTCGCATTATCCCTGGAGGACAGTTCATCAAATAATAATTATTTAAGACATTCTGTTGTAAGTGCTGTTAATGTACCCTTATTGTAAAGTGCTACCAAGATTTTATTTTCTGTACACTTGCAGCCATAATTAGGCAGACCAAAATGTTTAAAATGTAAACTTTAAACAAATACATGAAGAACCACAATTTGTAATGTTATATATTTCAACTAGAGACCAATTTAGTCCTGCCAGGCACAGGTTTACGTTTGACCAATATTTCATTTAAATATATTGAGTGATGTAACTTTGTAACAAACCTCTTTTTACACACAAAAAGGTCAATCACATACTCTGAGGGGATTCTAATCATCAGCCTATGTTGCATGAATTAAACCTCACAAATTATGACTTATGCACTAAATATGTATTTCCACACAAATATTTACAACTTAATATACAATCAATTCTCAGTCAGAGCTGATATAATGTTTGAATTTAGTCTCTGATTTACTTACAATGGGGTTAAAACACTCAGGTTTCCCAAAAGCTCAAACAGCATGTGAGCAGCAAACGGTTTGTAACACCTGTACCTGTCTGTAACAATGGCCACTTCTTCTCCCATAGGGTGATCACCAGAGCTTGGGCTCAACGTAGCCCCCTGATGTTGAACAAATGCCATTACAACAACAACAACAACAAAAAAATCTTTTAAAAATGAATGTGACCATGGGATATGGTTACACACTCCCCTCTTCAGACAAAGGAATGTCCCCATAGAATTTTTTTAAGTTCACTACATGGAAATTATCAGACAGTTCGGGATCATCAACCATAGTAACTTTGTAATTCACATTGCCAAGATGCTTTATAACTTTTGCAGGTCCCTTCCAACTTGGCACAAAAATGTTATTCAGCTTTTGACAATGGATGAACTCTGATCCATACTACATCATCCTCTTTAAAGCTATCATGTTTTCGTTTTAGGTTATAGTAACGTGCTTGTTTACACTGTGCCCTCTTTACATTCTCACGTACCTGTTGAATGAGATTTTCATGTCTAGCCAGTGTACCATAAGCATCGTGTTCTGGGTTGACTGCCTAATGAACTAACCGCTCCATTGGCCCTTTCAATTTCCTACCAAGAGCCACCTCAGCTGGAGTGAATCCTGTGCTTTCCAGCCAAGCAGAATTAACAGCAACACTTACAATGCTCTTACAGGGGCTGTGCATTACTGAGAGCGTTCATTCGCTCTGTTAATGCTGCACCCAGATATCGCGGTTCTTCCAGGTGAATACAGAGAATCCCTAATAAATACAGTATGTCTTTTACAACACTTGAACTTTTTTATAGTTTGATGCTCATATTTATTCAACATTTTTCTGCAACTACCTTTATTCTGCTAAATTTTACAAAGTATTTATCTCAGATTTTATTTCTGAGATCCTAGACTAGACACATTTGCCTTCATTACTGATCAAAAATGTACCTGTAGTTTTTCACTCCTAGGGTTCGGGACCGGCAGGGAGATGAAGAAGCAGGAAGCATGCTCTTAGCAAGAAGCTCTTTATTAACAGGATACTGCTCGCTTACAGCTCTTAAAAGTGCTTGAAGAGTAAAACCCGATCTATTAAACACAGCCAAAAACCCCTCAGGTGGCTAAACTGCACAGTGATGGTAGATCCCCCTAATACTCCCAAAACACACCCCCATAATGCCCTGCTGGCCCGGATTAACATAACCCCCCACACACAAACACCCTGTGACGATCTTACTATGTTACCCTGTGACTATATATATGTGTGTGTGTGTGTGTGTGTATATATATATATATTATGGCAAGCCAAACAGGAAATATGTAATAAAAGCTGATATATATATATATATATATATATATATATATATATATATATATATATATATAATGAACGGATTTTCTGCCATTTGATCCATAAGATTAATAATCTGTTCATGGCTTTAGAAAATAACATTTTTATACAACTATGCTAACGATGACGTGAAAGAAACGCGACCCAAAGCCGTGCTGTAATGTTTGGAGAAGTTGCTCCTCTTAATTTAAAAGTACAGAGCTGACTGAATTAGAGCAGGGTCAAAGTAACCTCTTATTATGCAAATATAATACTACTACTAACATTTATAATACATTGTAGATAGTAAGATAGTAGTAAATAGAAATAAGATAGACTATGAGAATTATAATGTATAGATATAACTGTAATTTATATTACACATTTATTATTATTATACAGAGTTTCTAAATGCTTGTTATATAGACAAACTATGAATATTCTTCAGTAAATCCGTGGACTAATATTGGATATCAGTAATTCTAGTTTTTATCTGCTGTTCATTTAATAAAAGCCCCATTCTGGGATGGAATGGATCTTTTCTCACTGTGGAGTTAATAGTTCTGTGCAGCTCCTATAAACAGTACGGTTGTTTGCACGGCACGCGGAAGATTCGCGTCATGCTGGCGCCTGCGCAGTCTCTCACTTTCCCGGTTAACGCCCCACGAGAAGCCGAGCAGGAAGTGACACGATTGGCCGCACCTGGCTCCGTTGAAATCAGCGGGATGGCTTGGTCCAGTTAATATATACTGTCAATGGGGTGTGTGTGTGTGTGTATAAAGGTGTGTACCTTAATTAGTCCCCCCTGGAAAGTCTGCCCTTAGGAACTAAACATCAGGGTTGTAATATTATTCTACAGGAATTATTATTTTAACAGTTTTACGTTGGATCACATTTCAACATTTTTACTACTATTTTTAAACTATAAAATCAATACTGACTTATGATGAACTAAATATTCAAATTATTTCACTCTCACAACTTATAAAGGGTGATTTGTGACAATATCCAAATCTTCTTCTTAATATGAAGTCATTCTGCTGTAGTGGTACTAAAATGAATCCACCTGTTATCACAGATCAATTTCACTTAGTCCTGATAGTACACCACTGGTTTGTGTCACTCATTTAATAGCAGGAGAATATGATGTGTAAATTCAACATAAAGGCCCTTAAAATTATAACAGTTACATTATTTTATTAAAATTAATAAAACAAAGTGACTGGAGTTTAAATTTGGCTAAATGTGGTGATTTATTTTTTTTGACAGCTAGTACAGGCTGTTCAGCTCCTCATCAGATACTAGGCTGTAAGAGTCTCTCACCGACGAATCGTCTTCTGCGACACCCCAAGTAATTTACATATATTTGGGACGGCCAGACCCATTTCTAAAAGGTGCTCAAGGTGTTTTTTGGAAACAGCGCTTTGGACATCCTCTTGCTCCACCAATTGCATCCACCGAAATAGTGGTGGTTCTTTGATCTAGGTCAGTGCTGATGAGTGTGATCAGATTGTGATGTAATGAACACACTTATTGTAGAACACACATGAAACATTAGTACAAGCTTTGAGACCATTTAACACAATTCATATTCAATTATTCACAGTTAAATGTGTTCCCTGTTGATCTCTTCCTGACCAAGCATTAAAATATCATGTTGAATTAAAATGAAAACTTTTTTTTGACCACTGTTGTAAAAAAAGAAAATGAAAGATGGGTTAACACCCACCTCTCGTCCGGGGTACAACTCCCCTACGTGTTCGTTTTGATAGAGTCGCAAACAGGTGGAGTGAAGTTGAAAGCAAACCAAGTATTTATTTCTGAATTCAGGAGAACCATACACACAGAAAGACAGTTTACAGCCGTCCCAGCATAAGTTCTGACCCCCCTCTGATCTGACTCCATGTTTTATACCCCAAAATGACGTGAAACCTGCTGATGAGGCGTTGCTAACGATTAGCTTGTGTTAATATGCATAATTTCACGTGTTAGTACTCAAGTTTCACGTGTCTGACCGGACCACTAGTGTCTGACCTTGACTGTGTTCTTCCAGAATGGAACATCGTGATGATATTTGTCAATACACTCAAGGTAAAATAAACAGTATCTTTTCAATTCTCCCTTTTGACGTATCAACCAGATACGTCAACACATCGTAATTCCTCCAAACATGTATTTACATATGTTCAACACTTGATAAACATGTGAGTGAACATTTAACTAACAAGTGGGAGCGAAAACCTGTCCGGCAGCCTACCAACCAATTTTTGACAGGAAAAATTCTCTCACAGCCCCTTCTGCCCCAGGCGGCCAATATTACTCTGTCAATGGAGGAAGTGACATCATTGCCCAAAAGTCATCCCCAAGACTGGTTGGTTTACAGCATTTCCTCCTGCTCTTCCTCACACTCCAGTATAGGTAGCATATATGGCGGTTTATCGTCTTTGCCCTCCATCATTCGTGTTATTGTTCTTTCTATCAGGGATCTAATACACGGCACACAGCAGCATCCGCATGTAACTAAAATAGCAGCGAATACAGCAATCGCCGAAGCCATAGATACAAATACCCCCTTCCATTGTCCGAAAGTTCTCTCCAGCCATTGAGTGATTGGATTCTCTACCCCCGTGTTTTCTGCCATCTCTCTAGACAGGGCTTTTAGGGCAATTAACGCTTTAGTTACCTTTCCCTCTGGGGCTGTGTTATTAGGGATGACGGTACAACATACATCTCCAAACATATGACAGACGCCACCCTGATTAGCGAGTACCATATCTAAGGCAATACGGTTTTGTATGGTCATTAGTGAAGTTGCTGATAGCTGTTATTGCTGCCCCGGTAATGTTAGCCAGTCTCATTACTTGGTAATTTACGTAATTAATTCTATCGACATTCTTGTTTGGTGTGATCCAAATTAAGATACTTTCCCATCCGGCGGCTATCTGATCTACTAATTTACGCTTGTCCGGTACGCCCCGAGGTACGCCTATTGCGTCTATGTACGTAGGTGTATTTTTGGTTAAGTCAAAATCATAGTCATCTGATCTCCTAGGCCTATTATAATTAGAAATAGTTTTGTGTGCGCCGTACATAGTGATTGGGGAAATTAGTCTTACCATAGCGCAGAGGCCTTGACTACGCGTGGGTAGTCTTAACAGTAGGGTTGATCCTCCACAATAGGGCTGGGCGATATGGAAAAAAATCTTATTACGATATAGTTTTTCATATCAGCCGATATCGATATGTATCACGATATAAATCAAATCACTTTCTGTTACACTTAAAGGTTTCTATTTTTACTCAGAAGTGACAGAATAAGGGAGTTATGGACAAAATCACTAGCAGGCTCAGAGCCTTGTGGACAGACACTAGGATGTTAACATCTTGCCAGGTGGGTACAGCTTTTAAATTAATTTTAAAAAGGGGACAAATATATAAACTAAAAAATATGTAAGACCCTTTACATTATATGTCTGTTTAATTTAAATTGCAATAACACTTTATTTATTTTTATAAAATTATATTTAATCAAAAGATCATTCCCCTCCCTGAATGCAGGCAACTACATAAAGCAAAATACAAGAGTATATCACAGTGTTCATTTTGACAGGTGATTTTGATACAGTCTTAGTCTTTTCACTAAAATGTATAATAGTTTTAGTTACATTTTAGTCTATCGGATATTATTAGTTTTAGTCAGATTTCAGTCTAGTTTAATTTTGGTCATATAAAAAGTATGTATTACATATGTTTTACTGTTTTTCTATTTTCTATTTGTTGTAATTTTAGATAATTTACTGCTTATGTTTTTTTTTTAATAAGAGCCTTTAGTTTTTTTTTCATTTAAATTAAGCTAACATTTAAATATTTAAAAAAAAAAAAGTGGCCTATAATGGAGGTGGGAGGAATAAAGTCAAGTTTCTGAAATGATCCACTTCTACTGCAGTACAGATTTATACTAACATTACTGGCTTTCAGTAGACTAGACTTACATTACTTAAGTGTATTTAAAACTCCAGTTCAGTAACAGCAACGTTTAGCTCTGTTCAAATGCAGCTACACAGATTATATAATCTTCTGTATTTAGTAAAATATCCAGCATAACAGACTCTCTATCTGTTAAAAACTATAAAACACAAAGACAGAGGAGAATGCTGCCCTCAGGGTTTTCTAACAGAAACAGTGAGAGTTAGGAAAAAAGATGGAAAGTGCTTCCTTTCTGTGTGTTTATATACTAACCCCTCACTCGTGCTGAAGTTAACCTTAATTTACACGAAACGTGGATTAACACGGCTAACGTGCGTTACCCATTAGTTTATTAGAATGTAAAAAGCAGTGAAAGCATCTTAGCTAATGATGACAGATTGCACAGATCCCTTTTACACCTAAACATCGCTAACTTTAAACTGGAGACAAGCTAATCTAACTAGCAGCAAACAGAGCAGCGTTTACCTGCCTTCAGAAATCTGAACAAGCTCACCTCTCTAAATATCTTGGAGACGCATGCCTCATATTTAAAAGGTGAGTTTTCCAGTGTAGCGCCGCTGAATAGTATAAATGAAGTTTATCCAGTAAATGGGAGAGAAGGAGCCGCTATGTGAGGAGTTCAGAGTGGAGGGGCTCGGGGGGTGGGGCGGAGGGGGATGGTGGAGAGGGGAGGGGAGGGGTTGTACTGGGCTGAGCAGCAGTTCAGCGTGCTGCCTGATCTCGTGCTGCGCCTTTTCACAACGCTACTTAAACGGGAAATAGAAAATTTAGTTTATCGAATTTCTCGCCCCGACTTATCGCGATATATAGTTTCCTCGATAACTATCGATATCGTTTTATCGCCCAGCACTACTCCACAATAATAATACAGTCCCGCTCTGGCCCATGGCCCTATAAAGTTACCGGAATCGCCATTAAATATAGTGCGGCACTAATTAGGATTTATATTGCCTAAGTGTTTTGGGTTCTTCGTCTCGTCCCCTGCTGTATGGTTAAAACAAGTAAAATTACCTGAATCTGGAATCTGAAATGGTCCTGAGCCGGTGTTATTTGCTATGACTGGAAAAATGTTTGACAGGACAGTACAATTAGCGGGGTTTGGCATACGTGTTAAATTAATCATGCACTGGAATCCTATCGGGTCTTCTGTTGGAAACAATGGTGCTGGACCTAAAAACAATGCCGGTCTAGCAGCGGCACATGCTACACACCCGTCCATGTTAGCTTCTCTTGCTTGTGCATTTATCCATTTTATCCATAAGTTGCTCCCTTCAAACCCTGTACTTAGCTTCATGATCTGTTCGGTTGTCCATGTAGAATAATCTGCTCCCAGTATAGACCGATCCCCCCCATTATTGTCCATTGCATTGTTTGTGGCTTCGTCGGTGTCGATGGTCGGTTTATCTGTAGCTCTAACTTTGATCCATCCCACAGGGTCGTTACCAGTTACATCCACCCCGACCCCTATAAAAAATGCCGAAGATTTTTCCCCATTAGGATCGGATTGCCACTCTAATGCAATGGTTATTAGATTATTTATCGGATCATTATCTCTTTGTATGTTAAGTTTATGCCATTTCTCCCGCTCACGAGTCGCCCAGCGTTCGCTTGGATCCCAATTGACATGTGTCGACCTAATTACGTTTTCCCACTTGTTACAAGGTCTGGCCTTATAAGCTGCTTGGTCGGTGTTATGGTTACACTTAAGATCATCATCACGGGACCAACACAAATACACCGCTTCCCCCTTGGACCCCAGCTTACCACAAGTCACTACGTCACATAAGTTCACTGTCCATGCGGTCGTCTCACCCCAATAATAGTCTAATTCTATACCTCCCCAGCGCCTGATGCATTTTGAGTTAGGCTGATTGATGGTTGATCGTTTGGTCCTATTAAGCTGTGTGGGCAGGTCTTTAGTTGTTGCGTTTCTCGGGTGTACGGTTGCCGATGTATTTACAATTGTTCCCTCTACCGTTATTAGTTGTTCTTGCTTTGAGACAATGGCCAGTGTTATTATCATTATACCCATTAAGGTAATGGTTATTATTACCTGGAGCCATATTGGAATAATTGGAGGAAGTGCTGGTTCGTTATGGTGTCCGTGCTTTGTCCTGTTCCACCCCTTTTTCCCGTACCAAGCCATTATTAAACCATAAATGTGTTTTCCCTCTAAGGTTCCCACTATTTAGTAAACTGTTATCTATAGCCCTATATGTGTAAGTGTTAAGGTTACAGAGTGTATTTCTTTTTTTTTTTTTACAATTCCGTTTTTTGAAGAGTCCAAGGCAACCTGTAAAGAAAAAATAATCTGTTCCCCCTAATTTAGCAAATCACAGTCTATGACCTTATATGTGTAAATATATATAAATAAATATAAATCGGTCTACTACAACCAGGAGATACCTGTATGTGAGTGATGTAATCTACCACTAATGCTGTCATGAATGGGTGCCACCATTGTTTTAGATTTTCCAGTGTTTGTTGTCTTCCTACGTGTGCTACTGTGTGTGCTTCTTCTAAAACTGCTTTCGCTAGTGACATTGGTAATACCGCTTGTCCCTTTTGCGATGTCCACACCTGACTGTTTGGGCTAGCCCCCTTTGCTAACCACGTTGACTTCTCCTCTGGGCTTGCTTGGTCCTGCATCTGTCTGAGCTCTTTTCCGGTTGGAATTGGCTCCCATGGTACACTGGAGTCCAACACAAGCATGGTGTTGGGTTCCGTGTATCCTGCTGCTCTTTTTGCTGCTCTATCTGCTGCCTCGTTTCCTCTATTTATCAATGTGTCTCCCTTTTGGTGTCCTTTGCTGCTTCTAAACGCATCAGTTCTGTCTTGTGTTTGACTGGTTTCCCTGAGCTTGTGACATACCCTGCCTGTTTCCAGTGTGGAATGTCTACATGAGCAGCTGACACCACCCACGCTGAGTCGCTCAGTACTGTAACTTCCCTTCCTTCTGCTAACTCTAGTGCTGCAATTACTGCTAATAGTTCTGCTTTCTGTGCTGATAGTTTTTTTTTCACTTCTCTTGCTACGACTGTCTCAAACTCATACGTCTCCCCCTTTGCTTCCTGAACTACTGCATACCCTGCTCTGACTTCACCTGTGTCTGCTCTGTACCCACACCCATCTGTCCACAAATTCCACGACCCTGGAATGGGTGTGGCCTGTAAATCTGGTCTTACTTTTCCTATCCTTTCTACCTGTTCTTCACACTCATGTGGTGGGCCTTCCGTGATTCCCTCTGCCATGTTTACCCCCTCATGTGTGTAGCTGATGTTGGGTGCAGTCAGTGCTTTGTGGATGCGTCTCTGTCGCAGTGGAGTGAGTGTGAACATTTGTGAGTTTATGTACGCTACTACTCCGTGTGTAGTTAGTATGTGCAATAGGTATCCTGCTACAAGATGTGCTGTTTTTTGGACTAATATGGTCAGTCCTGCTACATGTCTTGTGCACTGTGGTTGTCTCCTCTCTATAAGGTCCAATGGAACACTTAAGTACATTAGCACTGCTCTACCTTCCCCCTTTTTCTGAAACAGTACACCGTTGACCAAAGTGTCTGTTTCAGAAACATCCATGTAAAAAGGCAGTGAATAGTCTGGTCTGGCTAGGTCAGCTGCAGTAGATAAGGCTTGTTTAACATCTATAAACGCCTGTTCTGTCTCTACGGTCCAAGTCAGTTTACCAGACAAATTTCGCATTCCTAGAGATTTCACCATGTCTCTAAGAGGTTGTATTCGTCCTACAAAGTCAGGAATGTACTGTCTGCTATAACCCGTCAGTCCTAAAAATGCTAGCATGTCTTTAACAGTCTCCGGTCTTGTGTGTAACAGTATAGCGGACCTGTGTGTGGCTGACATGCCCGTGGACCCCTGTGTCACTACCCGTCCCAGGAAAGTTACCCTAGATCTGCAACACTGTAACTTTTGTTTGGACACTTTGTACCCTGATTTCGTTAAACATTGTAGCACTGCCTTGGTTGCCTCAAGGCAGATTTCTGGTGTTGTGGCACAAATAAGTGCATCATCCACATACTGGCTCAAAATGGAGCCTTGTGGCAGTTGGCATGATTCCAGGCTCCGCCTTAGAGCCTGATTAAACAATCCCGGCGATAGGGCCAATCCTTGAGGTAACCTGGTGTATCTGTATTGTGTACCTCTGTGTGTAAATGCACATATATCTCTGCAGTGCTCGGCTAGGGGCACACAGAAAAATGCGTTTGCTAAGTCAATGCATGTAAACCATTTCATGTCCGGACCCAATTCTGATAGGGCAGTATATGGGTTAGGAACTGGAACAGTGGGTGTAGCTTAAGCTGCATTTATTGCTCTTAGATCATGGGCCATCCGATATTGGCCAGGTTCCTTTTTTGGAACCGGCAAAATCGGTGTGTTCCATGCTGATTGGCACGGTTCCAAGACTCCGGCCTCCACCAAGGCCTGGACCGTATTGTCTAAAGACGCTACAGCATCTGGCTTTTGTCTGTATTGGGGAATCCAAATCGGTTCTGTTGTTGTCATGTGAAATGAGACTGGTGTCTGATTTGTGTATCCTACGTCGTCTGGACCTGTAGACCACAATGTGCCAGGCAGTGATTTCAACAATGCCTCTGTGAGTGGGTGATCTGAGTCCTCACAACCATGGTGTCTAGGTAGCAATTGATGTTGCAATGTGACTGGGGCAGTCGAGTTACCAGTGATGTGGTATGTCTGTCTGGCTTGTGAAAACATGAGACCGGGCAGCTGGGTCGGGACCCAATCCGTGGCCTCATTTGCTCTTTTCACCATAGGACCCAGCTGTCTAGCCTCATGTCTAGGATGTAGAGCTAGTGAAATGTGTGGTGCTGCTGTGTCTGACATTTTATACCAAGTGTACTGAAATGGAGTCAGTTTAACTGGTGATGCTACACCTTCAGGACCAACAAAAATCCCGTTGGTCTCAACAGACCACTCAGAACCCTCCAATTCTGTCTGAAATGTGTCATGGTAAGTAAAGTCTCCCCCTACATCATAGAACAGGGTGACATGGAATGGGTCAGGCGGCGGTGCATAGGGTGCCATGGCTTTGATCCAAGGCGACCACTGTTGGAACAAGTCAATTAATGGTGGTGTCGTGTCTGTGAGTTCAGACAATAGTCCCCAGTAAATGTCCACTGATTCGTCTTGTTCTGGTCGTACCAAGTACATTCCATCAGTGTACCCCATCACCCCCACAGTCTTTTGGCCATCCAGCCATGTAAGTGTAATTCCGTCAGGTTGGCACAAAATAGTGACTCCCATTTTCATTAGCAAGTCTCTACCACAAATGTTCAAAGGTGCCTGTGGTGCAAGCATGGGTTCTGCCCTTGCCCTGCTGTCCTGGTGCTCCTCTGGGCCCCGTCAGTGTCCACCCCATGGCTCCATGCTGTACTGACCAGCAGGATGTTGGGGTGGGGCTTGTTGTGAGTATGTGGCATGGTGTGGGTGTGGGATTGCTGGCTCAGGTGCGAGCGATGCTGTACATTGTGCTACCCAGTGGCCCATGGCCCCACATCTTAGACATTCCCCCATGTTGGGTCGGACCCATCTCCTCCACCTTCCACCACCCCGCCCCCTGCCCCCTGCGTAGGGTTGCTGTGGGAAATATGGACCTGATCCATAGTTGTGTGGTGGGTTTTGTGTGGGCCCTGACTGTGCAGGTACGCATGTTTGTGTGTTCATGAATGTCTGTGGTTGCTGTGTCGCAGTCACAGGCATCATGGTGTCAGGTTTTTATGTCATTTTATTATCATTTATTGTTTTTCTGGCCTCTGCCAGCTGAGTTTTTAGCAGTTCCCTTTCTAATTTAATTGTCTCCTTATCTTTGTCATCAATTTTAGCCTTTTATTTGTCCATGTGGAACAAAAAGCCTTTCAAGACGGCAGTTCTAAACCAAACCACCTGCTGCCCCCTTGCAGGGTGAACCCCAGTAGTGTTAGTCCAATCCTCAACTGCTTTACCCATATACTCCCCCGGGTTGAGTTTTTCATCCCAGGTGTATGATGGGACTGTAGATGCTACTCTAGTAGGCCACATCTCTCTCATAACGTCAGTCAGGCGCTGTGAGTGAGCATGGAGAGGGTCATTGTTCGGTTGTGCACATGTTTGGGCTTGTCTTTCTACCTCAGCTGCTTCCATAGAGCTGGTTGACCTTTTCACAATGTTTCTAAAGTCCCCTAGTGCCAGAGTCATGCCCCCTGTTAGGCTATCCAGCTTTCTTAACCAAGCTGCTGCCCCACTGGATAGAGGTGGAAGCTGATCGGCTAAAGTCTGTGCATCTGTAAGTGATAAAGGGACATATTTATGTACACCTGTGCTAGTGGCCACTAGTGGACACATCGTGTCCATATCAGGTGTACGCCTGTATCTTTTAGGTTGGCGTCGTTGTCTGGTGCTTCTTCTTAAAGTGTTTGCTGTATCGGAGTTGAGTGTGTGTGTGTCCATGGCCCTTTGGCTTAACTCCAAGTGCCTCTGTTCTGCTATTATTATCTGCTCCATGTCACGTATTGTTTTGTTCAACTTAGCCTCTGTACGAGACATTACGTGTGCTACTACACTGTCTTGTACAATGTCGTCATCCTCAGCCATGTCGCTGTCATGGTCAGTTTCGTCGTCAGTCGTCACATGTCCTTCTAAAGTAGCTCTGATAAGTACTGTGGGTTTTGTTTGGTGGCGTGATTTGGGAAAAGATGGTTTGACTAATGTTTGTTTACGGTGTTGGTGCTGTTTATCATATTTGTCATTAATCCCTATAGCCTGTGAACTGTCCGAAGAGTGTGAGTCAGTCTGGTTGGCATTAAGTGTCTCATGTTGTCTACGCAGATGAAAAGGATCCTCTGTGTGTGTGTTTGTGTGTTCCGCTGCTGCTAGTGGAGTGTGCTCTCGGGCTGAGCCCCTCCCTTCCTGCTTTTCCACACTCACTACCCCAGAGTCTACAGTAAAAACTGGCATTAGAATATCTGCAGGTGGGACGTGTTTTGGGTTGTATGGTGGAGGCGGGGCGTATGGCCCCTCCCCCTGGTGTTTTGTATACTCACTGTCCACTTCCGCCTTATTTGCAGTGTGTGAGGTCGCCGTTGGCCTGGACAGATCTCGTGTTCTCGCTATAACTAAGTCAGGTAGCATGCTCAGAAATGCAGTGGTGATCGCTCTCAGCTCCGCTAAGTTTTTCTGGGCTACTTTAAAGCTATGTTTAGCCTTGGGTTTTTGTAGCAAGTTACCTGTATTCACTTCTGCTTCAGCCTGATTAGATATGTCTTCTAATTCCGTCTTCATATTATTAATGCAGTTTATCAGACATGTTTTTTCCCCTGTGTGTTTTTTGGCCCATGTGTCAAATTTCCTGATCACACTTTTCTGCACTACGTCTCGCTGGTTTAAATCCAAAACCCCCTCTCTAACTCCTTGAGCTATTTGTTCTATTTGCTGTTCAATCAGTTTCCATTCCCAGCTTCCCACATCGTAAATGGCATCTAGCTCTTTAACCAAATTTCTAGTACTAGCCATGTTGTGTGTAAGGTGCTGATCAAGGTTGGATCTCACCTGAATGGGTCTTCGTTCTACTTCTCTCTCAAATGCGTTTCGTTAACACCGCAAGGTTTCCACGCATGAGGCTTTTCGAACAGTCTCCTCGCAGTGTTCTTCCCCCTCTGCCCCCCTTCGCAGCAGGAGCTGCACTCCGGGCTCCTCGTGCGGTATGGAACAGAGAAAAAAGTTCAGCGTTAGACGCCGGTATGCTCTAAGTTTTACTGAAATCAAGAAACGCAGTATCGCCTCAAGATAAAACCACAATATATTTTGTTCCTTAAGTACCACAATGCTCTTCCACTTATAATTCTGCTTTATTTGCTTATCCTCAGACGAATAGAAATTAGCTGTCAGATAGCATAACCAACAATAAACAGAACCATACACATTCCGAAGTGTCGAATTCGTAAACAACCTTATTTTATGTAATCCGAAGCATTTAATTACCTAGCAAGCTGAGCATAGATATATTCAGCAAAGAAACGTGCCTCAAACCGGAACGGTTCGTCAGTGGCTTCCAAACAGCGCTCCAATAAATCAAATACGTTTTGTTTATCAAACAAAAATTCAGTCCAGTCCGGACAATTATTTTAAATATGGACTCCAGCTAAAGATTATAGTTTAGCCAATCAAACTACGTTCTAGACGCATCTAAACAGTTAGCAAGCTAAAAAGTATATATTTTATGCAATCTGAACCACAAAAGGTTACAGTTATTACCACAAAAACAGTTGTCTGCACACCGGCGATAGTCCGTAAATTTACACGTTATATTCTAACAACAAAAAAGTTCAACATCGGCAGGGAAATATGGGCTGGACATATTAAATAACTGGCTGGTTAAAAAACACATTACCACACAGCAAGTAGTCGAACAGAGCTAGAAAGTTATTATATTTCTACAGGATATAGCAAGTAATTCACTAAATATACACCAAGAAGCAAATTAGAAACAGAGCAAGTAGTACATTAAACAACAGTATTAATTTCCGTGCAGAGTAAATTGCAAAACCAGTCATATAATATAGTATTATACCAACAATGATATAGCCAGCTTGGCAAGGATGTCTAAATCTGTAGAGATGGCGAACAACAGGTATGCTTAAAACGATATTCTGGCAACGAGGATGTGTCTCAGATGCAATTTAATCAGAGTCAGAGTCGGCCATAAAATGAATTGGGGAGAATGGTGGGTTCAGAACAGACTGAATATGACCCGCCACTTGCACAGTTTGATACTCGCAGAAAACCAACAAACCTCCACCAGGTGCCGCAGCGGCCTAAAATATCTTTATCATAAATAGTGCAGAGTCGTTCTGCTGTACGCGTTTAGAGTGAATTATTCTACTGGTTGGGCATAGCATCAAGTTTGCCGTAATCACCATACGCTGCTGATCATTACAAATCGGCACTGTGTAATCTGCTGCCAACTGTTGTTGTTCTGGCCCTGTCGTAACTGGAGTTCCGAAGATACCCGAATTTCTAACCTCTGGTCTAAAAATGTCCTGTGAGCCGATTATCCATACCCATTCTTCAGTCATTATTTACTTCTACATTAATAACAAATCATTAATCTACGAGAATAAAGCCCCCAGCCTCCTGCTCGGGAAGGCGTATCTGTTATTCTACTACCCTCTACTGTGCCCCGAAAAGCTTCCAATCCTTAAACCCCGAGGAGGCCCAGCCTCTACTCCAAACCCCGAGGAGGCCCAGCCTCTACTCCAAAACCCCGAGGAGGCCCAGCCTCTACTCTAAAACCCGAGGAGGCCCAGCCTCTACTCCAAACCCCGAGGAGGCCCAGCCTCTACTCCAAACCCCGAGGAGGCCCAGCCTCTACTCTAAACCCCGAGGAGGCCCAGCCTCTACTCTAAACCCCGAGGAGGCCCAGCCTCTACTCCAAAACCCGAGGAGGCCCAGCCTCTACTCTAAACCCCGAGGAGGCCCAGCCTCTACTCTAAAACCCGAGGAGGCCCAGCCTCTACTCCAAACCCCGAGGAGGCCCAGCCTCTACTCCAAACCCCGAGGAGGCCCAGCCTCTACTCCAAAACCCGAGGAGGCCCAGCCTCTACTCCAAAACCCGAGGAGGCCCAGCCTCTACTCTAAAACCCGAGGAGGCCCAGCCTCTACTCCAAAACCCGAGGAGGCCCAGCCTCTACTCTAAACCCCGAGGAGGCCCAGCCTCTACTCCAAAACCCGAGGAGGCCCAGCCTCTACTCTAAACCCCGAGGAGGCCCAGCCTCTACTCTAAAACCCGAGGAGGCCCAGCCTCTACTCCAAACCCCGAGGAGGCCCAGCCTCTACTCCAAACCCCGAGGAGGCCCAGCCTCTACTCTAAACCCCGAGGAGGCCCAGCCTCTACTCTAAACCCCGAGGAGGCCCAGCCTCTACTCCAAAACCCGAGGAGGCCCAGCCTCTACTCTAAACCCCGAGGAGGCCCAGCCTCTACTCCAAAACCCGAGGAGGCCCAGCCTCTACTCCAAAACCCGAGGAGGCCCAGCCTCTACTCTAAACCCCGAGGAGGCCCAGCCTCTACTCCAAAACCCGAGGAGGCCCAGCCTCTACTCCAAAACCCGAGGAGGCCCAGCCTCTACTCTAAAACCCGAGGAGGCCCAGCCTCTACTCCAAAACCCGAGGAGGCCCAGCCTCTACTCCAAAACCCGAGGAGGCCCAGCCTCTACTCCAAAACCCGAGGAGGCCCAGCCTCTACTCTAAACCCCGAGGAGGCCCAGCCTCTACTCCAAAACCCGAGGAGGCCCAGCCTCTACTCCAAAACCCGAGGAGGCCCAGCCTCTACTCTAAACCCCGAGGAGGCCCAGCCTCTACTCTAAACCCCGAGGAGGCCCAGCCTCTACTCTAAACCCCGAGGAGGCCCAGCCTCTACTCTAAAACCCGAGGAGGCCCAGCCTCTACTCCAAAACCCGAGGAGGCCCAGCCTCTACTCCAAAACCCGAGGAGGCCCAGCCTCTACTCCAAAACCCGAGGAGGCCCAGCCTCTACTCCAAAACCCGAGGAGGCCCAGCCTCTACTCCAAATCCCGAGGAGGCCCAGCCTCTACTCTAAACCCCGAGGAGGCCCAGCCTCTACACTCTAAGAAATATAAGTACAGATTTGTACTTAAAAGAGTACAAAGCTTGTCGCTGGGGCTGTACCTTATATTGAGGCACAAAAAAGTACCTTTCAGTGAAAGTCCTTTTTTGTACCCATGGTTTTTGTGGCAGTAAAGATCATAAAGATTATAAACATTATCATCAACTAAATATGGCTCAAAAACTTGATGATCCAAAATTGTCTGGCTTTCAAATAAAAAAATGTGCAATTAAAATATATATTGTTCATTAGTACAGTGATGCAGAATACTGAATGTACCCTTTGGCTGCTTAAATGGTACAAATTTGTACTTATTGCTGTTAGAAATGACTTTGTACTTCAGAGGGAACAAATCTGACCCTGTAAAGACCAATATTGTACCTTTGAGGGAACAATAATGAAGAGTGTACCTTCGAGTACAAAAAAGTACTCATGTCGTACCTCTGTTTTTTAGAGTGTACTCCAAAACCCGAGGAGGCCCAGCCTCTACTCCAAAACCCGAGGAGGCCCAGCCTCTACTCCAAAACCCGAGGAGGCCCAGCCTCTACTCCAAAACCCGAGGAGGCCCAGCCTCTACTCCAAAACCCGAGAAGGCCCAGCCTCTACTCCAAAACCCGAGGAGGCCCAGCCTCTACTCCAAAACCCGAGAAGGCCCAGCCTCTACTCCAAAACCCGAGGAGGCCCAGCCTCTACTCTCTTTTACGAGCGGATCAATCTCGAGGTGAACCTTTCACCTGGCCTTTATCCGTACTTCTCGTCAGAAGCCGGGGGGACACGCCAGCGTCCAATCCTTAAAACCCGAGGAGGCCCAGCCTCTACCCGAGGAGGCCCAGCCTCTACCTGAGGAGGCCCAGCCTCTACTCTAAAACCCGAGGAGGCCCAGCCTCTACTCTAAAACCCGAGGAGGCCCAGCCTCTACTCTCTTTTTTAAATGCCCTGATACGCTTCCTTCCCCACTCCGGACAGCAGCCGGACCGCCGCTCCACTCAAATTTGATATTACCAATATGCAGAATTTGATTAAACCGGCTCTGCTTACCTGTTTGTGAAGTTCGTCCGTGAGTGGACCAGTGCCGGATGCTGTCCTCCATCAGACTCGTCGTCGGGGTCACCAAATTGTTGTAAAAAAAGAAAATGAAAGATGGGTCCACACCCACCTCTCGTCCGGGGTACAACTCCCCTACGTGTTCGTTTTGATAGAGTCGCAAACAGGTGGAGTGAAGTTGAAAGCAAACCAAGTATTTATTTCTGAATTCAGGAGAACCATACACACAGACAGTTTACAGCCATCCCAGCATAAGTTCTGACCCCCCTCTGATCTGACTCCATGTTTTATACCCCAAAATGACGTGAAACCTGCTGATGAGGCGTTGCTAACGATTAGCTCATGTTATTATGCATAATTTCACGTGTTAGTACTCAAGTTTCACGTGTCTGACCGGACCACTAGTGTCTGACCTTGACTGTGTTCTTCCAGAATGGAACATCGTGGCACTATCTGTGTGTGTGTGCATCACCCCCTCTTTGAAGCCGCTGCAGGCCTCAGGAAGGCAACCCCCACACACAAAAGGCCGCTTTGATCTAAGAGCCTCCTCTGTAGAAATTTAGCCCCGTACCGAGCGTACCAGCCGAAATCACACAGAGTGTACCAGCCGATGATTGATGGCCGTTAGTTAGGGTCATGCAGTGAACGAAATGCTTCAAGCATGAGCTACGCAATAGTCACACAATAGATTTCATGTGTTATATGTTAATGTGTTAGTAACGCGTGGTTAGACCGCCATACAATAGACCCTATGTGTTAGTAAATGCCTTATGTATCATGTGGGTTAATTTGTCATAATAGATGTGTTAGTCACATGTCTGATCAAACAATGTTTATCTATATATGTAAATAGTATATATTGTGATTATTGGTTAATCTTCTATATAAATGTGTATAAAATACACTGTGAGTAGTAAAAATGATCAAATGTAAGGTGAGTATTGGTTAATGCATATAAAATACAAGGTTTCACACAATGATTATGTAATTATAGATACTAAGTTAAGCAATCATAATTACACCCAAGGTAAAATAAACAGTATCTTTTCACCACTGATGAGCATCACACCCCCCCCCCCGAGCATCACACCCCATTCTGAGCATCACACCCCCCCCTGAGCATCACACCCCATTCTGAGCATCACACCCCCTTCTGAGCATCACACCCCCTTCTGAGCATCACACCCCCTTCTGAGCATTACACCCCCTTCTGAGCATCACACCCCCCTCTGAGCATCACACCCCCCTCTGAGCATCACACCCCCTTCTGAGCATCACACCCCCTTCTGAGCATCACACCCCCCTCTGAGCATCACACCCCCCCTGAGCATCACACCCCCTTCTGAGCATCACACCCCCCTCTGAGCATCACACCCCCTTCTGAGCATCACACCCCCTTCTGAGCATCACACCCCCCTCTGAGCATCACACCCCCCCTGAGCATCACACCCCCTTCTGAGCATCACACCCCCCTCTGAGCATCACACCCCCCCTGAGCATCACACCCCCTTCTGAGCATCACACCCCCCCTGAGCATCACACCCCCTTCTGAGCATCACACCCCCTTCTGAGCATCACACCCCCTTCTGAGCATCACACCCCCTTCTGAGCATCACACCCCCTTCTGAGCATCACACCCCCCTCTGAGCATCACACCCCCTTCTGAGCATCACACCCCCCTCTGAGCATCACACCCCTCTCTGAGCATCACACCCCCTTCTGAGCATCACACCCCCCTCTGAGCATCACACCCCTCTCTGAGCATCACACCCCCTTCTGAGCATCACACCCCCCCTGAGCATCACACCCCCCCTTAGCATCACACCCCCTTCTGAGCATCACACCCCCTTCTGAGCATCACACCCCCCCTGAGCATCACACCCCCCCTGAGCATCACACCCCCTTCTGAGCATTACACCCCCCTCTGAGCATCACACCCCCCCCTGAGCATCACACCCTCTTCTGAGCATCACACCCCCCCTGAGCATCACACCCCCCCTGAGCATCACACCCCCTCTGAGCATCACACCCCCCCTGAGCATCACACCCCCTTCTGAGCATCACACCCCCTTCTGAGCATCACACCCCCTTCTGAGCATCACACCCCCCTCTGAGCATCACACCCCCTTCTGAGCATCACACCCCCCTCTGAGCATCACACCCCCCTCTGAGCATCACACCCCCTTCTGAGCATCACACCCCCCCCTGAGCATCACACCCCCCCTTAGCATCACACCCCCTTCTGAGCATCACACCCCCCCTGAGCATCACACCCCCCCTGAGCATCACACCCCCTTCTGAGCATCACACCCCCTTCTGAGCATCACACCCCCTTCTGAGCATCACACCCCCTTCTGAGCATCACACCCCCCTCTGAGCATCACACCCCCCTCTGAGCATCACACCCCCCTCTGAGCATCACACCCCCTTCTGAGCATCACACCCCCTTCTGAGCATCACACCCCCCTCTGAGCATCACACCCCCTTCTGAGCATCACACCCCCCCTGAGCATCACACCCCCTTCTGAGCATTACACCCCCCTCTGAGCATCACACCCCCCCCTGAGCATCACACCCTCTTCTGAGCATCACACCCCCCCTGAGCATCACACCCCCCCTGAGCATCACACCCCCTCTGAGCATCACACCCCCCCTGAGCATCACACCCCCTTCTGAGCATCACACCCCCTTCTGAGCATCACACCCCCTTCTGAGCATCACACCCCCCTCTGAGCATCACACCCCCTTCTGAGCATCACACCCCCCTCTGAGCATCACACCCCCCTCTGAGCATCACACCCCCTTCTGAGCATCACACCCCCCCCTGAGCATCACACCCCCCCTTAGCATCACACCCCCTTCTGAGCATCACACCCCCCCTGAGCATCACACCCCCCCTGAGCATCACACCCCCTTCTGAGCATCACACCCCCTTCTGAGCATCACACCCCCTTCTGAGCATCACACCCCCTTCTGAGCATCACACCCCCCTCTGAGCATCACACCCCCCTCTGAGCATCACACCCCCCTCTGAGCATCACACCCCCTTCTGAGCATCACACCCCCTTCTGAGCATCACACCCCCCTCTGAGCATCACACCCCCTTCTGAGCATCACACCCCCTTCTGAGCATCACACCCCCCTCTGAGCATCACACCCCCTTCTGAGCATCACACCCCCCTCTGAGCATCACACCCCCTTCTGAGCATCACACCCCCTTCTGAGCATCACACCCCCTTCTGAGCATTACACCCGCCACTGACCCTCTGCTCTGGTCTAAATTTGTGTCCCTATACCTTCAATAGATTGCAGAGAGAGCAGAAATTAGTAACATCATGTGATAAAGTACGGATTTGTAGGTAAATACGTAAACCTTCCTCACGTATATTAATTCATACTGCATAAATCAAGATTAAAAACATTAGATTAAACAATAAGTTCAAATATAATCAAACATTAATATATTTTGTCTGCATGTAAAAAGTTTCAATGCTTGCCATATCTTATTCGCCTTTTACAATTTTTATTCTAACTTATTTGTATTATCTGGTAGTATTGTATTATTATTATCATCATTATTATCGTTGTAGATTTTGTAGAATAATGCAGATTTTTTTGTGAATGATGATGACTGATTAATGAGTTGATTTAGGTTTTCAGTAGTCATTCTTTTTGAACCGTGTGCCGAGTTGGGCACAGATTTTTAGAGACCAATGTTACTGAGTCAGGTAACACACGTACAGGTGTTCACAACCCTTTTAAATCTGAAGACTTTATTGAACCTCTGTAACAGTTCAGCCTGTGGAGTTATCCTTATTAACTGCTGCAGCCACATGGTGGCTAAACCACCAAACACCACGTTCTTCCTCCTGGACCTCTGAAACAAGCACTTCTACTGCGCAGTGTCCAAAATGCCGCGTCTTTGCAGAGCATTTCTCTGTTATTCCGCGTTACAGAGGCAGAACATGAGAACACATTTTAAGCAGGTTGTGATTTATAAAGAGGAAACAGCGTTCCTCTTCTTTTGGGGCGTTCGCTATTTCCTGGTTTTTGTGAGTGTGCTCAGAATCTAAAGGTCACACAGGTTCACGTCACTTAGTTTGAGACAGGATTCCATTAAAAGTAAAATATTAGGGAATATTAAATTCACACTCTCCCGAGTTGTTTGACACCAAACATGTCAGGATTGGCCAAAAATCCACAGACTAGTTGGCAAAAGTAGGTTTGTCTTTTTATGCAAATTTGCAAAAAATCGAAGTGGGTGGAGCTAAATAGTCCGAATTGCAAAGTTGTGCAGCTCGACCCAAGGAATAAGCCTAAAATAGAATTTTCAGAATAGACCCCATGCTTCAAGATTTGGTTTCCATGGATGAGCTCATTTTAATTGCTCTTTCTAGTGTGAAGTTGCTTTCTGTCAAAAGATTATGTATTTTAATCAGTCCTCAGCTCTGCTCCGGAACTTCTATCCGTAAGTAACTTTTATCCTCGTCGCCAGTTTTGTTGTATCTTCGCGAACAATCCACTTAATATCAAAAACACATTTTTTTTTGTAGAATGAGATATATAGCAGAACTATATTATTCTGAATAGGTAAATTGGTTTTGTATATGATTGTATATAGCTCCACAATGGCTTACAACAACCATGTAGAACCATATATAACATTCTCCATTCTACACAGGTCCTAATGCCCTTTATCTCATTTACTTTATTAAATAACCACTAAAGATTTATCATTTTAAGAGTGTACCTAGGGCTGGGTGATATGGGAAAAAATCTTATCACGATATAGTTTTCCTTATCAGCCGATATCGATATGCATCACGATATAAATCAAATCCCTTTCTGTTACACTTAAAGGTTTCTTTTCACTCATAAGTGACAGAATAGGGAGTTATGGCCAAAATCACTAGCAGCTCAGAGCCTTGTGGACAGACCCTTTACATTATTTGTCTGTTTAAATTAAATTGCAAATAACTGCAAAATTATATTTAAATAAAAGATTATTCCCCTCCCTGAATGGAGACAACTACATGAAGAGTATATCACAGTGTTCATTTTGACAGGTGATTTTGATACAGTTTAGTCTTAGTCTGTTGACTGAAATGTATAATAGTTTTAGTCACATTTTAGTCTAATAAATTTTGGTCATATAAAAAGTATGTATTATATGTTTTTTTTCTATTTTATATTTGTTGTTATTTTGAGATTATTTACTGCTAATGTTTATTAAAATAATAGCCTTTAAGTTTTGTTAAATATTTTAATGTAAGTGAGCTGTAATGGAGGGGGGGGGGGGGTAAAGTCAAGTTTCTGAAATGATCCACTTCTACTGCAGTACAGATTAATACTAACATTACTGACTTTCAGTAGACTAGACTTACATTACTTAACAAGTGTATTTAAAACTCCAGTTCAGTAACAGCAACGTTTAGCTCTGTTCAAATACAGCTACACAGATTATATAATCTTCTTTATTTAGTAAAATATCCAGAACAACAGACTCTATCTGTTAAAAACTATAAAACACAGAGACAGAGGAGAATGCTGCTCTCAGGGTTTTCTAACAGAAACAGTGAGAGTTAGGAAAAAAGTGCTGCTTCTTTTCTGTGTGTTTATATACTAACCCCTCACTCGCGCTGAAGTTAACGCTAATTTACACGAAACGTGGATTAACACGGCTAACGTGCGTTACCCATTAGTTTATTAGAATGTAAAAAGCAGTGAAAGCATCTTAGCTAATGATGACAGATTGCACAGATCCCTTTTACACCTAAACATCGCTAACTTTAAACTGGAGACAAGCTAATCTAACTAGCAGCAAACAGAGCAGCGTTTACCTGCCTTCAGAAATCTGAACAAGCTCACCTCTCTAAATATCTTGGTGAGGAGACTCCATGCCTCATATTTAGGAGTTGAGCTAAACTTATCCTAGAAATGCTGTTTATCCAGTAAATGGGAGAGAAGCCGCTGTGTGGATCAGCTGTGTGAGGATCAGAGTGAGGGGATCGGGGGTGGGGGGGATGTGTCTGATCTCGTGCTGCACCTGTTCACAGAGCTACTTAAACGGGAAATAGAAAATAAAGTTTATCGAGTCCTATCCTCCGGCTTCTCATAGTTATTGTGGAAAATATATATCGCAATAAATATTAATATCGTTTTATCGCCCAGCACTAAGTGTACCCTTGAATGAGTATCGATTCTTTAATTTAAATACTCACAGCTTTATTGTTTTCAGGTTCACCTGCAAGATGAGCGCTGTATAAGAAAAGGTACATATTAAACAAATATAGTGTATTTAATTATTGATGCACTGAATGTATTAAATGTGGCAATCATTTTGTTGTGTTTCTTTTGTATAGAATGTCATGCAGAAGACCATCATGGTGGATAGAGACTTGCCCAGATCAGAGTACACGATTTTAGTCTGATTTTGACCCGATTTTTGTAGGCGCCGACAAATAGCGTGCGTCGGATCCGAATTTCATTGTCACGTGTGATAAAGCTCCGTGTAGTGCGACAAAGTTAAAGAGCAGTAATTTGACGTGAGCGACGCCATCAGAGCGTCAGACGGAAAGACTCTAGCATGTTAGAATGTTTTGTATTTTATCGCCTAGTTCCACATGCTGCTCCGCGACCTGCTCCCTGACGCTGACCAATAGGAAGTGGCGCACAGATGTAAACATAGTAAAAAGAAAGCGGCACAGTGCTCCTGCAGTTCTCTAGACCAGAGAAACAGAAGAATCATATAATAATCTTCTAATAATCTAATTCATTCATTAAATATGTTGTTGTGTTTACAGGCACTGAAACCTTAGTAGCTGCATCTTTACTATACCTTAAGTTCTCTCTGGAGTACACAAAGCATGTAATCCCCATTTGGATCCCCCAGGAGCCCACAGTCGCTTTTTCCTCTTTTTTTAGTTTTTTTTCTGAGCACAAAAGCACACCATCACGCTAAGGCCTCTGTAGCCGTGATTTGAAGAGATTCTATGCTCCTCCCCCGCGATGACGTACGAACTCACGCGAGGACGCGCACGATGATTGGTCGGTGATTAGCGTTTAGTGTTGCCAGTCCCCCAAGAACTACACAAAACGAAAAATAACTGCTTAATCTGACATAGTGAACATTGTGAGGGACAAAAATGTTGTGTAGTCTGAGCTTGGCATTAGAGTAAATTCAGGCAGAGGGAGCAAAGATCATTGATGTAGAAACAGAATTAAATGCTGAACTTGATCAAAATAATGGCGACGATGACGATTCAGAGTCTGTGAATTGCCGATCTGCTGTATGTGATAATGAAAGTTACGATACTGATGCTTTTATTTTTGTGATGACTTAGACTCAGGATCCGAGCTGGATTCACTGCGTGATGAACTAGCAAAATGAGCAGGTTAACACCACATCACACATACTGACAGGCTGGTGGTCAGTACCACTACTTTGGTGTGCTCCAATCAATTACACCCATCCTGCAGAATAAAAAGGGTTTACTGAGTAATACAAGAGATCTCAAACTTCAAGTCTATATTGATGGGCTCCCACTTTCCAAAAGCTCACCAACACAGTTGTGGCCCATCCTTGGCTCTCCTTAACCTACCACATCATGCTCCAGTCACGACTGGGCTGTTTTGTGGAGAGAAAAAGCCGAATTGCCCGAGCGTCTTTCTTGAGGACTTTGCAGTTTTGAGATAGCTAAACTTGCAGAAGGATTTGACTTTGACGGCATCAGGTACGCTGTGCAGCTCTCCTCAATGCTCTGTGATGCTCCAGCCCGTGCTTTTATCAAGTGCATCAAAGGGTATCACTGGTGTGAGAAATGCACACAGGAAGGTGTAAACATTGACTAAAACAAGACAGGATAAACTAAACAGGGCAAGGGAGTAAACTAGGGAATAAACAGGGAACTAGAAATAAAAACAGATAAACAACATGAGCAAGAACAACTAGAGCAATGGGAATAACGTGGAACGACAAAACAACACGGGAAGGTGCAAAGACCGACGAAGACAAAGCGGCACAGGGTGCTAAATATACAAACACAGGAAGTGGAAACACATGGGGCTAGGGGGCGGAGCTACAAATTGACACAGGTGGAAAAGTACTGAGACAGAACACAGGGGCAACTGGAAATATTGCAGAGATAATGTGAATGTTTTCAAATCCTATAGCAAATTAATTACCCCCTCTGAATCTAGACATTATCCGACTTATATTTCCACTGGTCAGTATAACTTGGATCTAGGTTCCAACTTACCCCCGTACATGCCAGGATGTCTCAGCAACTCCTGCATGGATCCTGACCATACCATCCCCTCTTTGTGCACTGCAGAAATGCTTTAACTTTGGACAGTGCACAGGTAGACATCATACCCTCTATGCCCTGATTTTGCCCCTGGGGTTAAGTATATCACACATATTTTACGGACGGCTCGTACAGACCCCAACATGTAAAAGGGAGAGACAAGTGTTAAAATGTATAACAAGATAAGCTTTTTTTAAAATCATCAAAAAGTAGTTAAAAGTAGTATTTGATGTCTAGGGACAAAGAGGGATCACCAAGGCTGGACCATGGTCATCTGGAGAACTGCTGAGTAGAAGAGAGGAGAGCATTTAAAACACAGCCAAAACATGGAGCACAAACAAACAAAAATCCCCCACTATCTGCCCCAATGCCCCTTTTTAAGATGGCTGACAAATGACACCCAGATGCAACCACTGAGCACAACTCCTCCCACCTACCAGCCTGGCCCAACTCACCAACCACCAGCCACCAGCAAGGACTCTCATGGGTTCATAACACCTTGTTCCAATGGCTCGTTTGGTGTTTGCCGATCTTCTTGATGTGTCGTCTTTTTGGGACCTCCACTTCACAGCCTGTCTCTGACATGCCCCTTTATATGTAGTCTTAATTTGGAGATACTGGTATCAGGGCTCACTCAAATAGTGCTGTAAGCTGGATTTGTGGAGCATCAGCTTAAAGTTGGCCGTGTTCAGATCTTGCCGATTCTTGGAGAAGACACCTATTGACCACTGTATCAGGACCCATACTTACCTGATTCACACCATGCTTACCTGATTCACACCATGCTTACCTGGGGCTACCAGAAGCTCAAATCAAGTTTCAGTAGCCACAGTAATGGCAGAGAAGATTTGGCATTTTTTTAAGGGCACAATATGGGCAGACATACTCAGGTCTGCTGCTCATTTCATAAATGCATGTTCATTACAAATGTGGCTGCATTTAAAAGAGAAACAGGCTTTCCTGTGGTATAAGACAAGAAGTGGTATTGCCAAGAAATATTGTTACAAGTAAAATAATCTACCAAACACAAATTCTCTTACTTTTTGTGTGGATAGAAAGTGTGCATAATATGACAAATAGATCAACTACAACCCCAAATTTAGAAAAGTTGGGACAGATATTTTAATAAATGTCGTGTCTTGTGTGGACAACTTCATTTTATTTGAAATAGAGTGACTTCACTAAATGTTTTCACACCACCCCAATTTAATCTGGGTTAAACAGGCTACGGTTAAATTGCACCCATGGTGTGGTGTGATTTTTCTTAGTGTGAAAACATTGATCTCACTCAGGTGTGGACCAAAACAACCACACTAAGACCCGTGATTGGACGTGGTCTCAGTCCGATCCCAATCGAAGCCCAGTGCAGTTTGTTTCTGGTGAAAAATGCGATCCTACCTCAATCCATCCCAATTATCAAATATACTTTATTTATCATGTTTGAGCTAAACGGCTGTTCAGGTGCAGTTTAGCTTGATATTTTTACCCACAAAATAACTACAGCTAGTGAAAAAAATCATGTAATTATAGGACAAGTTCTATAATGACTTATTACTCCGTTTTATAAGGAGTGTATGATGTTTTTTTATAGAATTAAAATCTGTTAAAAGTGAAAGATTTTGTGTAATATATAATTTAACAACAGATGCCTACATCTCAGACTATTTTCTGGAGCCCGACCCGACCCAGGGAAATCTCGGGTTCGGGCAGAAAATCTAAGCTCTAGAAGTGGGGAACAATCGTGATGATTTGCGTGCTCTAATCAATTCAGATTTAAGCTCTTTTTAGCTCCGGTTTTTGTGGTGCTGCTGCTTTCTCTTTTGGTAAAGCTGTTTGATCCAGCTGTTAAACTGTTATATTAATACCATTAATAATATATTAATAACGGCCATTAGATTGTTGTTTTTGTCCATTATTTTGTTTTGTTTATATATTTCCTTTGACTGTAATTTTCTTTGGTTGTATGGAGAATTTCGTTTTTTTTTTTTGTTTGTTTTTTAATTCGTTATATTTTTGTCAACATTTTGGGTTTATTTTCATTTGTTATTTTTCTAATAATAATAGTAAATACATCATTGATTTTAACAAAAGTAATTTTTTTTTTACTTTTCTGGTAACTAGATACTTTTAAAGTGGAGTAACTCCATTAGTAACTCAGTTACTTTTTTGGAGAAGTAAGGAGTAACTATAACTAATTACTTTTTCAAAATAATGTGCCCTACACTGGACATTTACATTTACATTTACGGTATTTAGCAGACGCCCTTATCCAGAGCGACTTACAACAGTGCTTCAAAGTTACTTCAAATATCCAAAGCTAGTTTGTAGACTAGGATCAAGAGATACACAGAGCTTAATCATGTTTAGAACCCTAGGAACCTTTTTTTTTTTTTTTTTTTAGTTTAGGAACTCTTTGAAAAGATGTGTCTTCAGTCGACGTTTGAAGACCGTGAGTGACTCTGCTGTTCTGACATCCAGTGGAAGTTCATTCCACCACCTTGCTGCAGCACAGAGAAGAGTCTGGATGTCTGTTTTCTGTGTGTTTTGAGTGATGGAGGTTTGAGCCGAGCCGTACTGGAAGCTCTAAGAGCTCTTGGTGCAGATCTGGCTTTGACCATCGCCATCAGGTATGAAGGTGCTGGTCCGTTTTTTGCCTTGTAGGCCAGCGTCAGGGTTTTGAATCGGATGCGGTCGGCAACAGGAAGCCAGTGGAGGGAACGCAGCAAAGGAGTCACATGACTGAACTTCAGAAGATTGAAGACGAGTCGTGCTGCCGCGTTCTGAATTAACTGTAGTGGTTTGGTGGCTCGCAGTGGAAGACCAGCCAGTAGAGAGTTGCAGTAGTCAAGTCTTGAGATGGCAAGAGACTGCACAAGCACCTGAGTGGCATCCTGAGACAGAAACGGTCGAATTCTTCGGATGTTGTACAGGAGAAATCTGCATGACCGAGTCAGATTTGCAATATGGCTCGAGAACGATAACTGGTCATCCATTTCTACACCAAGGCTTCTTGCTTCTGCCGATGGAGTGACCAGTGAGTTCTCGAAAGAGATGGAGAGATTGTTGTGAGGGCTTGTAGTTCCTGGGGTTGAGTTTTAGGTGATGAGAACTCATCCACATCGAGACATCATTGAGACATGCTGAGATGCGGGATGAAACCTGAGTGTCGGAAGGAGGAAATGAAAGGATTAGTTGGGTGTCATCAGCATAGCAGTGGTATGAGAATCCATGAGAAGATATTATTTCACCCAGAGAGCGAGTATAGAGTGAGAAAAGAAGAGGACCAAGCACCGAGCCTTGTGGAACCCCAGTGGAGAGTCTGCATGGAGCAGATGTTGCCCCTTGCCAAGTTACCTGGTAGGAACGGTCCTCCAGGTACGATGCAAACCACTGCCATGCAGAGCCAGTGATTCCAAGGCTGGTGAGGATGGAAAGGAGAATGCTGTGGTTGACCGTGTCGAAAGCAGTAGAGAGATCAAGCAGAATCAGAACAGATGACAGGTTAGTAGCTTTTGCTGCATGAAGCTTCTCTGTAACTGCAATGAGGGCAGTTTCAGTAGAATGTGCAGGTTTGAAGCCAGACTGGTTTGGATCCTGAAGATTGTTCTGAGTGAGAAAGAGAGAAAGTTGGTTGTAGACAGCACGCTCAAGGACTTTGGAAAGGAAAGAGAGGAGAGAAACTGGCCTGTAGTTGCCAACGTCCAAGCTGTCTAGAGTTGGTTTCTTCACGATAGGAACCACTCTGGCAGTCTTAAAAGTTGATGGAACATGACCAGATGATAGAGAGGTGTTAATGATGTGAGTGATGAACGGAAGGAGGTCAGCAGCAATTGTCTGAAAGAGGGAAGATGGTAAAGGGTCAAGTGCGCAAGTGGTTGGATTGTTAGAATGTAGAAGATGAAGGATTTCATCTGTGGAAAGCAGAGAGAATTGAGACAGAGAGGTAGAATGTGGAAGATAGAGCTTGGTGGGAAGGGTAGAGGCAGGGGGAAAGGATTGGCGGATATTTGCTACTTTCTCCTCAAAGGAGTTGACAATCATCCGGGGAGAGGGTTGTGGGAGGTTGAGGAGTGGGAGGGTTTAGAAGAGATGAGAAGATGGTGAAGAGTTTGCGAGGGTCAGATGCTGATTCTTCCAGTTTCCTTTTGTAGAAAGAGGATTTTGCAGCAGTTACCTCTGTTGAAAATCGGGATAGGAGAGATTGGTAAGAGCAGAGGTCTGAGTATTGTTGAGATTTTTTCCACTTCCACTTTCCACAAGGAGTCAGGATTCGGAAGAGTGGTCAAGATAGTTGAGGCAAGAGAGGAGGGAGATATAGCACGAAGATTGCGATGAGTAGTGGAAGTTGAAGAGGTTGTGTTTGTAGGAAGAGCAGGAAGAGAGAGAGTGAAGGATAGGAAGTGATGGTCAGAGAAATCTAGAGGAGTCACAGTTAGATCCAGAGCTGGAGCAGGTCTGCTAAAGACAAGGTCTAGAGTGTTTCCTGCTCTGTGAGTTGGAGCAGACAGATTGAGGGAGAGAGAAAAAGAAGACAGAAGTGGAAGAAGACAGGATGACTGTAGTTTCTCTGAGGGGAGGTTGAAGTCACCAAGGAGGATAAGTGAGGATTCAACTGGTAACCCACTCAGGAGAGTGTCCAGTTCATCAATGAAGTTGCCCAGTGGGCCAGGAGGACGATAGAGAACAATGATATGGAGTTTAACAGGAAAAGAGATAGTGACAGCATGAAATTCAAAAGAAGAGATGTCAAGATGCAGAAAAGAGAGTACAGTGAAGGACCACTTACGAGACAGAAGCAGGCCAGTTCCACCACCCCTGCCGGTTGGCCGTGGAGAGTGGGAGAAGGCAAAAGCAGATGACAGGGCAGCTGGAGTTGCAGAGTTTTCTGGAGTGATCCAAGTCTCAGTCAGAGCCAGGAAGTCCAGAGATTGAGCAGAGGCAAAAGCTGTGATGAAGTCGGCCTTCAGAACTGCAGAATGGCAATTCCAGAGTCCCCCATGCACCAACACCTGAGAACTTAATGAACTAGGTGGGTACAACAGGTTGCTAGGATTGCGGTTTCTGCCCTGATGCCGGTGTCTACGGGTGTTGCAGGAGATGAGAGTAGGAATTTGGAAGCACATTGTCAAATCTTAAGTTTTACTGTTTGATTTGAAATTGAAAGACTAAAATTTGCTGATTCACACCTTAACTAGCCAGAAACCACACCTGAATCAGCTACCCAAATCAACAAGTCCCAACAAGCCCAAGATTACAAAAACAGTTCTAACAGAATTAAGCTAAAAGTATCTTAAAGCCAGCCTACCTTACAAGCAGAGGATAATCAAGTAAACTCAAAGCACACTAAGTGAATACTGGATAACACACTTAATTTATCAACAACTGCAGGCTGTTAGCCACACCTCTCTAATTCACACCTTAACTAGCCACACCTTAACTAGACATCACACACTCACACTCACACGTGACTCCTCACCTGCTTCTTCCAGGAAGCCCTGATTATTGATTACCCCAGGGTATTTAAGGACGCTTCACGATCACTCTGGTGGCGCGTATTGCCTGGTTTATACCACTTTACAGAAGTTATTTTCTGTTATTGTTTTCGTGACGCCGATTTTTGCCTTTGCCTCTACTGTGGATTATCGTGTATTGACCTGGACTGTTTTACGTTTTCTGATTTTTTGGATTATCTCTGATACTGGCTTCCCTGTGTATGGTATTGCCTTTCACTATTATTAAATTATTTATCTACATCTGCACGTGTCTGTATTCTGTACCCCACCATGACAGGTAGAGACAATTACTCCAACAATAGCAAAATCAACTTTTTTTATTACCCTTGATGTCAGAAGAACAATGAATGAGCAGGTATCCACAAACATTTGAACATACATGTGAATTTAGAGTTGCTTTATTACATAGTAATTACAGGAATATGATACAGTAAATTATCACTGTATTTCACAGCAGAGGAGCTCTACATGAGAAAGGCCTTCTTAACCAGAGTTTGAAGTTTGCAGGGCGCTGGAAAGTCCTACAGCATTTTTTGCATTCCTGTCACTCACACACAAGTACACACTCCCAGGTGTCTCTCGTACATCTAATGAATACTCCAGCACCACTTTTAATCCCCTCCTGCCAGCTTGTGTTTATTGCTAACAATGTAGGTGTTACGTATGAGTAGGGATGGACGTAAGTGCAGAATATATTTTTATTAAACAAACAAGATAAATTAAAACAGTAAACAAAATGCAGGTAACGCAAAAACTTACAAAAGACAAGGCTAGGATAAAATAAAACTTAAACAAAGACTACTAAACAAAAACCAACCTGACACATACACAGCTAGGAATCACACAAAAGGCTTGACAAGGCTACATATGGACAGCAAGGATACAAAAGACTCAACCCTGCACATTCAAACAGAGGGGCTTAAATACACGAGGAGAGTGAGAAACACCTGGGCTTGGAAGACGAGGGGGCGGGGTTACAGACAAGACACAGGTGAGAACACTAATTGCTAGGGCAGGGCTGGGGCGGAGCTAGGGCAGAGACAGGTACAAAAACACAACAAAAGCACATGGCTGGGAACACTTGACACAGAGGACACAGAGGAAAACAGAGGGAAGGAGCACAAGAGACCAAAGGAGGGAGAAACAGAAGACAGACATGGGCTAAGGTGTTACAGTAGGCATAACAAACATGTTTATTTAAAAAGAAAACCCAATCTTCCAAATTCCAACTCTAACTCAACCTGTGCTAAGAGTGCACAAGATTTTCATTTCAATAAGTTGCAGTTAAATAATCTGAGGCAGCTACAGCCTCCTCACAACCACCTGCTTAGTAATTTCTGTTTAGATGCCTGTAATGCTGGAATTTCATGCATACGTTTATTTATTTATTTATTTTTCTGGATTTCCAGTCAAACTAAATTCTGCTAATATGAAGCGCAGTTACAGAATCTCGGCAGAAAAAAAGTAAAATATTGTGTTTCCATTGTATGAAAATGTTTTAATGAAATTGTAATACTGTTGTCACATGTTGTCACATCTTGATCCAGGCACAAACAGCAAAGACCTTAGGTAGTCACCCACATGATGTTCCAGCCTCATAAGCCCCATACTTTACGCACTATAAGGTGCAATTGAATTTTAATTTAAGTCTTCAGTGCACCTTAGAATCCAGTGCTCCTTATGTAGGAATTTAAGGAGCAGTGAAGCTACTTTGCTGAAGTGCAGTGTTATATATTAGTTTCTTCAGCATTGAGGCTGGAGCAGTATTAGCATTAGCTGCTAATGGCAGCACTAACTCTTTTGCCATCTAGAGGTGAGTATATTGGAGTGTAGCCTGCATTTACTGTGTTAAAACAAGCTATGTGTTAAAAACAATCTGTGTAGCGCTGTCAGGGTCATTTACTAGCACTACTCTATTGCTGCTAGCTGTGGCTAGGGCTGCTGCTAACCGTCCTGTTAAAAATATTGGAAATCTAAGCCATTTGTAAATGAATGGAAGCATTTTACTGGCCCAAATAACTTGTTTTCAAGGGAGAAATCTTTGTAGAATGACATAAAGGGCAGTATAGGCACAATGGAATAGTATATGGGGTATTGGGTACACCAGGTGAAACGGGACACACACCTTTCAAAAAGTTCCACTTTTGTCACATCAGGCCAAATAATATTTACCTAAAGTCCTGGAGATCATCCAGATGATATGGTAGAAATTTGGCAAATGTAAAATGGCCCATTGCATTCTTTTTGGTCAGCAGTGTTTTTTTGTCTTGAAACTGTCCTGTTGATACAATTTTCACCCAGTCTCTTTATTCTTATTATTGAATCATTAACACTGATTTTAACTGAGGCGAGTGAGATCCTGCAGTTTTTACATTCTTTAGTTGTTCTGGGTTCTTTTGGGATCTCCTGGATAAGTTGTCCATACCCTTTTGGAGTAATTTTGGTCAGAGAGTCACTTGTGGGAAGGTTTTGCCAGTGTTACATGTTTTCTTCATTAGTGAATAATAGTGAATTACTGTGGTTCACTGGAGTCCCAAAGCCTAAGAATTTTTACTTTGTAACCTTTGTAACTTGCCTGAATTTCTTCAGATTGTGGCATAAAGTGTTTTTGTATGCTGCATTTTAAGCAATAAAAAAAACTAATAAAATGTATTTAAAAAGCATTTATCGTTTGATACGTCACTGATATAAGAAAAATACTTTATTGCAATCATTCTTTTTCACAATTTGACATTAGCTATATTCTGTTTTTTTCACTTCTTCCTAACCTATAAATCTTTCACAATATTTTTTTCCTTTGTTTTTTTTTTTAGTTTCTGAGAAATTCTACAATTCACAAAAACTTTCTATTTACTAGAACAACAGCACACATCCCCCAACTAGAGGGGCTGATTTCTCACCAGTGGTCATATAAACCCAGGGCTTATGACATCTCCAGGATCTCAAGGTTGAATGCAATCACAGTCACAGCTGACACTGAGACTGAGCTTTACTCCCTCTCTCTGCCTCCATCACACTGACACACACACAGATAACAGCACTGCAGGTGATGGCTGAGCTCTCCAGAAGATCCAGAGGAACCAGAGATTGCAGAAGAAGATCTGTTCCTGTAAGTTCCTGTATATGCATTGTGCAGCTCCCTGGCTGACTTATAAAGAGAGGTGGGATGGCAACACTCCAAGGCTAGAGCTTAAATGTTGCAATATTGGCCAATCTACTATTGTGTACAATAGTTTAGGAGATTCAGGGAATGAGGACACAGAAAGAGACCAATTACTGCTCTGTTTAAACAAACAACAGGCTGATAAATCACGTAATTTAGTACATGTCATCACATCAAAATATTAAAGGAATGCTACAGTAAATAATAAAAGTGTTAAACAAACCAAAATACTCTAAAGCATTTAGAATCCGTGTATCATTCGTTCATTTGATATTCAATTGAGAATCAAAATCGGAAAATTAAAAAACCAATTCGTTTTTTCGTTTTTTCGTTTTTGAATATAATACCAAAAAACGAATAACGGCTTGTATTTTGTATTTTTATTTGGTTATCCAAACAAAAATTGGAAATTTAAAAAACGGACCAGGAGCCGAATTTGATTTTGATTTTGAACTTGACCCATTTGTGTGCCCCGGAAGTTACTGATTTGTTTATTCTTGGTGGGTTTCTGTTGCGCGGGAGTTCACTGCAGTGTTATCTACACAGTCTGTATTGCTGTAGGCAGCATGGCCGGACTGGAACCACATTCTGGCCTAATTAAAGATCTTTTTGAAGGTGGTAAGACGCATGAAGAGATTTCGTGCACGTTGCAGATCCTGCCGATTTTTTCTGTTGTCATATCGTCTTCTTTCACTGCAACGCGTTTAGTTCCTCTGAACAAGATAAAACTCTCCATCCTCAACTCCATCCAAAGCCTACAGCAATACAGACTGTGTAGATAACACTGCAGTGAACTCCCGCGCAACAGAAACCCACCAAGAATAAACAAATCAGTAACTTCCGGGGCACACAAATGGGTCAAGTTCAAAATCAAAATCAAATTCGGCTCCTGGTCCGTTTTTTAAATTTCCAATTTTTGTTTGGATAACCAAATAAAAATACAAAATACAAGCCGTTATTCGTTTTTTGGTATTATATTCAAAAACGAAAAAACGAAAAAACGAATTGGTTTTTTAATTTTCCGATTTTGATTCTCAATTGAATATCAAATGAACGAATGATACACGGATTATTTAGGTGCTCTTATATGGGGTGTTTTTAACTTGTGGTTTCTAAGGCTGGTAACTCAACAAGAAATTCAAGTAATTAACTCTTGATGAGTTCAGCACAGCTGTTAACTGAAAGCCTGAATTCCAGGTGACTCTACCTCATAAAACTGACTGAGAAAATCCAGCAGAGATGTTCAAAACTGATCATCTAAACAAGAGGAGATACTTTGAAGAATCAAAAATATAAAACATCATCTGGTTTATTTAACACTTTTTTATTACATAAATATAGGGTGACCAGACGTCCTCTTTTTCCCGGACATGTCCTAATTTTGAAACCTAAAAAAATGTCCGGGGGACTCAGTTTTTTTTTTTGTTTGGCTGCCCACAGTATTGTGCAGTGTGCCACGCCGTTCCATTCCACTCCATTCCAGGTTTCTCTGTATCAGCAATTAGTCACGCCCTTTTCTTCTCAAATCTATCTACTTTACATTGTGAGTGTGTGAAGAAGAAAGCGTGGGCGTGTCAGTCTACCCTGAGTGTTTACAAGCGAAAGCACAGCAAAGTTAGGATAACACAGGGACTTTGAGGTGATGGAGGAAACGTTAGTAAAGTTAGGATTACACAGGGACTTTGAGGTGATGGAGGAAACGTTAGTAAAGTTAGGATAACACAGGGACTTTGAGGTGATGGAGGAAACGTTAATAAAGTTAGGATTACACAGGGACTTTGAGGTGATGGAGGTAACGTTATTAAAGTTAGGATTACACAGGGACTTTGAGGTGATGGAGGAAACGTTAATAAAGTTAGGATAACACAGGGACTTTGAGGTGATGGAGGTAACGTTAGTAAAGTTAGGATTACACAGGGACTTTGAGGTGATGGAGGTAACGTTAGTAAAGTTAGGATAACACAGGGACTTTGAGGTGATGGAGGAAACGTTAGTAAAGTTAGGATTACACAGGGACTTTGAGGTGATGGAGGAAACGTTAGTAAAGTTAGGATTACACAGGGACTTTGAGGTGATGGAGGAAACGTTAGTAAAGTTAGGATAACACAGGGACTTTGAGGTGATGGAGGAAACGTTAGTAAAGTTAGGATTACACAGGGACTTTGAGGTGATGGAGGTAATGTTAGTAAAGTTAGGATTACACAGGGACTTTGAGGTGATGGAGGAAACGTTAGTAAAGTTAGGATAACACAGGGACTTTGAGGTGATGGAGGTAACGTTAGTAAAGTTAGGATTACACAGGGACTTTGAGGTGATGGAGGTAATGTTAGTAAAGTTAGGATAACACAGGGACTTTGAGGTGATGGAGGTAACGTTAGTAAAGTTAGGATAACACAGGGACTTTGAGGTGATGGAGGAAACGTTAGTAAAGTTAGGATAACACAGGGACTTTGAGGTGATGGAGGTAATGTTAGTAAAGTTAGGATAACACAGGGACTTTGAGGTGATGGAGGAAACGTTAGTAAAGTTAGGATTACACAGGGACTTTGAGGTGATGGAGGAAACGTTAGTAAAGTTAGGATTACACAGGGACTTTGAGGTGATGGAGGAAACGTTAGTAAAGTTAGGATTACACAGGGACTTTGAGGTGATGGAGGAAACGTTAGTAAAGTTAGGATTACACAGGGACTTTGAGGTGATGGAGGAAACGTTAGTAAAGTTAGGATAACACAGGGACTTTGAGGTGATGGAGGAAACGTTAGTAAAGTTAGGATTACACAGGGATTTTGAGGTGATGGAGGAAACGTTAGTAACGTTAGGATAACACAGGGACTTTGAGGTGATGGAGGTAACGTTAGTAAAGTTAGGATTACACAGGGATTTTGAGGTGATGGAGGAAACGTTAGTAAAGTTAGGATTACACTAGGGCTGCAGCTATCGATTATTTTTGTAATCGGGTACTCTACTGAAAAATCGATTCGATTAATCGAGTAATCGGATAAAACATTTTTTTTTTGTTAAAGAGCAATTAAAACGGCATTTTACTTAGTAATGAATGACCAATTGGTTTCCTTTTTTAGATAAGTTATATTTTTAAATTCACAACATACATTTCCAAATTGCAAATACAAATAAATAAAACACAATAAATAAATAAATAAATACCACAATAGAAAAAATATTAGTAATTACATTACTTTCACATTAGGATTTCTTGTAAATAACAAATATAGGGTATAAATCAATAAAAAAGGCATAAACATCGTCTTTGTGTTGTGCATCTTAGCTTCTGAGACGTTGTCAGTTCTGCCAGTGTTGGATCAGTGTGCTGCATTCTTTTACCACCAAGCCGCTTCTCCAAAATATATCAGGACCTGTGGAATAATTGTGACACACAAGTATTACAAATGTTGCTTTTTTCTTTATTTATATGTTGGACTACTTGGGTCTAATTACATCACTACGACTAATAACTCTAATAATAAGTTCATGGGCGTGCATTTATGAACACTAAGATTGACACCTATCGCATTGGGGCACATTAGACACTAGTGGTAATCAATATTTTATCCAATAAATTAGAGACACACTTCCTTATATGAACAACAGTGTTCATACAGTTTTTGTCTCACCGGCCAAATGTACTCTTAGATGAAGAAATTATGCATTTAGTTTCCAGCCAAAGTAACTTCAGTTTCGCTAACTTTTAACATTTTTATTGTTTATATTCTGAACTCCACAGCGCTGTGTTTACTGTTTACATAAAGCACGTATGAACTTGTCTCTGTTCTAATAAACTAACCACACATTATAGACAGTGCTTCTATTAATTCACACTCCAAAGCGCTGTCGTTTTGTTATTAATTCACATTAATGTTAATCTCATTGCTTTATTATAAGTTATATTTACCTGCTCTCTCGGCGTCCTCGCGTCTCGGGTGTCCTCGGCTCAGATGGTGCAGAATTAAAACGCGCTGTTTTGGCACTGCACCGAGTACAGGTCACAGTTCCAACATAAAATGCTTTTATTCCTTTAAAATCGCTGTTTTCTCTCGCCGCTTCCATTTTTGCCGCTGCTCAAACCTCTGTCTCTCTCTTCCCGGGTGAGGGTGACGTAACGCTGAGCGCGTTGTCAAAATAAAAGTCTCGAAAATACCGCGCGCTGAGTTTATTAATTAAATAAACGATTACTCGAGGCACAGAAAATTAATCGATCAATTTTGTGAATCGAGTTACTCGATTTACTCGAGTAATCGTTTCACCCCTAGATTACACAGGGACTTTGAGGTGATGGAGGTAACGTTAGTAAAGTTAGGATTACACAGGGACTTTGAGGTGATGGAGGAAACGTTAGTAAAGTTAGGATTACACAGGGACTTTGAGGTGATGGAGGAAACGTTAGTAAAGTTAGGATTACACAGGGACTTTGAGGTGATGGAGGTAACGTTAGTAAAGTTAGGATTACACAGGGACTTTGAGGTGATGGAGGTAACGTTAGTAAAGTTAGGATTACACAGGGACTTTGAGGTGATGGAGGAAACGTTAGTAAAGTTAGGATAACACAGGGACTTTGAGGTGATGGAGGTAACGTTATTAAAGTTAGGATAACACAGGGACTTTGAGGTGATGGAGGTAACGTTAGTAAAGTTAGGATAACACAGGGACTTTGAGGTGATGGAGGTAACGTTAGTAAAGTTAGGATTACACAGGGACTTTGAGGTGATGGAGGTAACGTTATTAAAGTTAGGATAACACAGGGACTTTGAGGTGATGGAGGAAACGTTATTAAAGTTAGGATAACACAGGGACTTTGAGGTGATGGAGGAAACGTTAGTAAAGTTAGGATTACACAGGGACTTTGAGGTGATGGAGGAAACGTTAGTAAAGTTAGGATTACACAGGGACTTTGAGGTGATGGAGGAAACGTTAGTAAAGTTAGGATAACACAGGGACTTTGAGGTGATGGAGGTAACGTTAGTAAAGTTAGGATTACACAGGGACTTTGAGGTGATGGAGGAAACGTTAGTAAAGTTAGGATTACACAGGGACTTTGAGGTGATGGAGGAAACGTTAGTAAAGTTAGGATTACACAGGGACTTTGAGGTGATGGAGGAAACGTTAGTAAAGTTAGGATAACACAGGGACTTTGAGGTGATGGAGGAAACGTTAGTAACGTTAGGATAACACAGGGACTTTGAGGTGATGGAGGTAACGTTAGTAAAGTTAGGATAACACAGGGACTTTGAGGTGATGGAGGTAAAGTTAGGATTACACAGGGACTTTGAGGTGATGGAGGAAACGTTAGTAAAGTTAGGATTACACAGGGACTTTGAGGTGATGGAGGAAACGTTAGTAAAGTTAGGATTACACAGGGACTTTGAGGTGATGGAGGAAACGTTAGTAAAGTTAGGATTACACAGGGACTTTGAGGTGATGGAGGTAACGTTAGTAAAGTTAGGATAACACAGGGACTTTGAGGTGATGGAGGAAACGTTAGTAACGTTAGGATAACACAGGGACTTTGAGGTGATGGAGGTAACGTTATTAAAGTTAGGATTACACAGGGACTTTGAGGTGATGGAGGTAATGTTAGTAAAGTTAGGATTACACAGGGACTTTGAGGTGATGGAGGAAACGTTAGTAAAGTTAGGATAACACAGGGACTTTGAGGTGATGGAGGTAATGTTAGTAAAGTTAGGATTACACAGGGACTTTGAGGTGATGGAGGAAACGTTAGTAAAGTTAGGATTACACAGGGACTTTGAGGTGATGGAGGAAACGTTATTAAAGTTAGGATAACACAGGGACTTTGAGGTGATGGAGGTAACGTTAGCAAAGTTAGGATTACACAGGGACTTTGAGGTGATGGAGGTAACGTTAGTAAAGTTAGGATAACACAGGGACTTTGAGGTGATGGAGGTAACGTTAGTAAAGTTAGGATTACACAGGGACTTTGAGGTGATGGAGGTAACGTTAGTAAAGTTAGGATAACACAGGGACTTTGAGGTGATGGAGGAAACGTTAGTAACGTTAGGATAACACAGGGACTTTGAGGTGATGGAGGTAACGTTATTAAAGTTAGGATTACACAGGGACTTTGAGGTGATGGAGGTAATGTTAGTAAAGTTAGGATTACACGGGGACTTTGAGGTGATGGAGGAAACGTTAGTAAAGTTAGGATTACACAGGGACTTTGAGGTGATGGAGGTAACGTTAGTAAAGTTAGGATTACACAGGGACTTTGAGGTGATGGAGGAAACGTTATTAAAGTTAGGATAACACAGGGACTTTGAGGTGATGGAGGAAACGTTAGTAAAGTTAGGATTACACAGGGACTTTGAGGTGATGGAGGAAACGTTAGTAAAGTTAGGATAACACAGGGACTTTGAGGTGATGGAGGTAACGTTAGTAAAGTTAGGATTACACAGGGACTTTGAGGTGATGGAGGAAACGTTAGTAAAGTTAGGATTACACAGGGACTTTGAGGTGATGGAGGAAACGTTAGTAAAGTTAGGATTACACAGGGACTTTGAGGTGATGGAGGAAACGTTAGTAAAGTTAGGATAACACAGGGACTTTGAGGTGATGGAGGAAACGTTAGTAACGTTAGGATAACACAGGGACTTTGAGGTGATGGAGGTAACGTTAGTAAAGTTAGGATAACACAGGGACTTTGAGGTGATGGAGGTAAAGTTAGGATTACACAGGGACTTTGAGGTGATGGAGGAAACGTTAGTAAAGTTAGGATTACACAGGGACTTTGAGGTGATGGAGGTAACATTAGTAACGTTAGGATTACTCAGGGACTTTGAGGTGATGGAGGTAACGTTAGTAACGTTAGGATTACTCAGGGACTTTGAGGTGATAGAGGAAACGTTAGTAAAGTTAGGATTACACAGGGACTTTGAGGTGATGGAGGAAACGTTAGTAAAGTTAGGATAACACAGGGACTTTGAGGTGATGGAGGTAATGTTAGTAAAGTTAGGATTACACAGGGACTTTGAGGTGATGGAGGAAACGTTAGTAAAGTTAGGATTACACAGGGACTTTGAGGTGATGGAGGAAACGTTAGTAAAGTTAGGATTACACAGGGACTTTGAGGTGATGGAGGAAACGTTATTAAAGTTAGGATAACACAGGGACTTTGAGGTGATGGAGGTAACGTTAGCAAAGTTAGGATTACACAGGGACTTTGAGGTGATGGAGGAAACGTTAGTAAAGTTAGGATTACACAGGGACTTTGAGGTGATGGAGGTAACGTTAGTAAAGTTAGGATAACACAGGGACTTTGAGGTGATGGAGGTAACGTTATTAAAGTTAGGATTACACAGGGACTTTGAGGTGATGGAGGAAACGTTAGTAAAGTTAGGATTACACAGGGACTTTGAGGTGATGGAGGAAACGTTATTAAAGTTAGGATTACACAGGGACTTTGAGGTGATGGAGGAAACGTTAGTAAAGTTAGGATTACACAGGGACTTTGAGGTGATGGAGGTAACGTTAGTAAAGTTAGGATAACACAGGGACTTTGAGGTGATGGAGGTAACGTTATTAAAGTTAGGATAACACAGGGACTTTGAGGTGATGGAGGTAACGTTATTAAAGTTAGGATAACACAGGGACTTTGAGGTGATGGAGGTAACGTTAGTAAAGTTAGGATAACACAGGGACTTTGAGGTGATGGAGGTAATGTTAGTAAAGTTAGGATTACGCAGGGACTTTGAGGTGATGGAGGAAACGTTAGTAAAGTTAGGATTACACAGGGACTTTGAGGTGATGGAGGTAACGTTAGTAAAGTTAGGATAACACAGGGACTTTGAGGTGATGGAGGTAACGTTAGTAAAGTTAGGATTACACAGGGACTTTGAGGTGATGGAGGTAACGTTAGTAAAGTTAGGATTACACAGGGACTTTGAGGTGATGGAGGAAACGTTAGTAAAGTTAGGATTACACAGGGACTTTGAGGTGATGGGGGTAATGTTAGTAAAGTTAGGATAACACAGGGACTTTGAGGTGATGGAGGAAACGTTAGTAAAGTTAGGATAACACAGGGACTTTGAGGTGATGGAGGTAACGTTATTAAAGTTAGGATAACACAGGGACTTTGAGGTGATGGAGGTAATGTTAGTAAAGTTAGGATTACACAGGGACTTTGAGGTGATGGAGGAAACGTTAGTAAAGTTAGGATTACACAGGGACTTTGAGGTGATGGGGGTAATGTTAGTAAAGTTAGGATAACACAGGGACTTTGAGGTGATGGAGGTAACGTTAGTAAAGTTAGGATTACACAGGGACTTTGAGGTGATGGAGGTAACGTTAGTAAAGTTAGGATAACACAGGGACTTTGAGCTGATGGAGGAAACGTTAGTAAAGTTAGGATTACACAGGGACTTTGAGCTGATGGAGGAAACGTTAGTAAAGTTAGGATTACACAGGGACTTTGAGGTGATGGAGGAAACGTTAGTAAAGTTAGGATAACACAGGGACTTTGAGGTGATGGAGGTAACGTTAGCTCTATGACATGAGAATGATGAGCAGTGGCTAATAAAACAGCAAACGGTGAAGACTGAGAAGTGTTGGATGAGCAGCAAGTGTGTATTTTAGGCTACATCATTTTATTTTAGATATTTAGGTTGTGCTGAAAGGCTGCATAGTTTGAGTTTTGTAGCCTCTATGCTGTGGATCAACATGTTTTAAAAAGCACTAAAACAAGTGAAATTACAGATTTTAAAACTGATAAATGATCAGTTAACTTAAAAAGAAAAGTGTTAAAATATAAAAGTAATATATACACACACACTCCTACTGCCTCTCAATCACACACACACACACACACACACACACACACACACACACACACACACACACACTCCTACTGCCTCTCTATCACACACACACACACTCCTACTGCCTCTCAATCACACACACACACACACTCCTACTGCCTCTCTATCACACACACACACACACACACACACACTCCTACTGCCTCTCAATCACACACACACACACACACACACACTCCTACTGCCTCTCTATCACACACACACACACACACACACACACTCCTACTGCCTCTCAATCACACACACACACACACACACACTCCTACTGCCTCTCTATCACACACACACACACTCCTACTGCCTCTCAATCACACACACACACACTCCTACTGCCTCTCAGGCACACACACACACACTCCTACTGCCTCTCAGGCACACACACACAGTCCAGTCTGTCTCTTTCTCTGTTTTACACCATTGTTTAATGGGTTTTTGTGTGTCTGTTTAAACGAGACTATTGCTTTCAGTAGTGATTTATCATCACATCAAAATTAAATCTCTCTTAGGTGAATTTTTCTTTTATATTGCCTTTAAGTTTTTGCTTACTGGGCACTTTCAGTGACAGAACACAATGTATTACTTCTATTAAAAAAAGTTAAAAGAATGAAAAGAGAAGTAAACTAAATTATACAGGTATGAAATATATAGTTTATATATAGTTGGATTAGATCAGCTCACAAGTTTTAGTTTTTTTGCATTTTGCCTGAGAAATAAATAGTTATTTTAAGTCAGCTTTTCTACAAGTTGTTGTTTATTATTTTTGTAATTATCTGTATTGCACATAAAAGTAGAAGAAGACCTAGGTGACCAGTGCAAAGTAGGCACTCCTGTTGGCACTGGTATATAAAGCCCTGGAAAGCAGCACACTCTTGTCACACCTTTGAAGAGGGGTGATTGGTAACAGAGGGTATTGAAAAGACAAGAGAAAAGAAAGAAAAAAGGATCTCTAAAGAAAACAAAAGGCTCAAAAAAGGAAGTTGAGATCTGAAAAGAAAGCCGCACTAAAGAAAAATATCAAAATAAAGCAAAGAAGACCGTTTATAGCTGTCTATATTTTCTATAGTTTCTATAATCTATGGTTTTCTTTTCTAGTTTGTTTGCTTTTCTTTGGTTTGAGAAATGTGATGTGGCTAATAATCATCATAATAATAAAATAAAACCTTTCTCTTTGCACTTTGGTCCAATCCTTCATAGTCTTGTGACGGACACCCTTCAGCTGCCAGCAGAAGGCGGCATTCCCAGAGTTCCAGGGGTAATTAGTGCCAATCAGCTTCACCTGCAGGTTCCTGTATTTAAGGCTGTGTTTCCTGCTCGCCTTTGTTACACCTTTTTTCGAGAGGTGACTGGTAAGGATGCAAAGCAAAAGCTTAACTAAAGAAAACTAAAAAGGAAGGCAAGGCAAAGCCAACAAGAAAAGCAAGGCTTGTTAGAGCCTAAAAGTTTCAGGGGATGAATTGTTTAGCGCCTCTTTTATTTTGTATAAAAGAAAAAGAGAAGGAAACACTTATTTCAGTTGTCTGAGTTTCTGGGAAAAGCTTTTTAGTTTGAGCCACACCACATGTGGTGTCTCCTTTGTTTGTTTTCCCGCCTTTTTCCCTAGTAGCACTCCTAAGGGTGCAATTTCTGTTTTCAGTAGTTTCCCCCGTGGTGTGGTGGTAGAGCACTGGGCTGCTACACCACAAGTGCAAAATCACTTCAACAAATCCCCTTCTATAAGTTACATTTTAACATTTCTCTTACTAAAACAATAAACTATTATTTTTTTTATAACAATTTATTTTTAAACATATTTGTGTCTTTTGGCATACAGCCACTTTAATTTAAAGCCCGTTCTCACAGGTTTTTTCTCTGCACTTGGGTCCGTTCCCTGAACGTCCCGTAACACCTGCTTTGGCCTTTGAGGCTCCCATTGGCTCTGTGACCCTTTGGGGTGAAGGGCTACCTATGTGTCTGTGTTTTAATTGGTCTCTAGGAGCAATTTCAAACCTTGGCAGGGAAGATGATCTTGTTACACAAAGAGCCATAAAAACACCCCACAATATTTCACCATGATTTGACTAATGAGAGATTTCTCATTTTTACTAATGGACCAAAAGAAAACTCTGTAACACTTTACAATACGGTTCCATAATTAATCTTTAAGTACTGCTTAACTAAGCACTAAGTAATGAAGAGTTACCACCTTAGTTATTTATTAATTATTTCTTAGTATTATAATACTCTATGTTGACTCAAGTGTAATTAATCAGTAAGCAGTCATCAGTTACTGTAGTAAGTACATCATTAAAGCCTTCTTAACTAATAACTAGGTGCTCATTAACTTACGATTATGTAATCAAGCACTATGTTATCAGTTCAGCACTAATTACTTTTTCATATCATTAACTGCAAACTTAACATATTTATAATTATTAAGTAACCAATTGTGAACAACTGTGCTAACTACACACTTAACGTTTCATTAAGTAATTATTAACTACACAGAGATATAATCTATGTATTACCATTTATTAAAAAATGCCATTCTGACAATTCTGCCCAAGTATATGGTATAAGGTGAGTTTTAACTAACAAATGCAAACTCCATTAAGGTATATTTAACTGTATATATCCAATGCCCTCCATAATGTTTGGGTCAGATACCATTTTTTTTCATAAGCCCTCCCTCACAGTTTATTATTTAAAATCAATTCAGAGTTTTATAAAAGTATTTGCATTTAATTTTGTTTCTTTGTGTTGATATCTCAGAACCCTTTAGTCTCCCTCATTTCCAGACTCCATAATATTTGGGACATAGTGTGTCAGACATTGTGACGGGTCCTGATTAGAGCCCACCTTCTTACCACTGTACAGCAGCAACAAGGTCTATTGATGCAGGGAAGCAGCTACACCTAGAATAAACACTCAAAAATACACTAATGCTTCTTATATTTATTCCTAAGAAAAAAGTGGATGTTTAGGCTCAGTTTTATACACTGAGCTTAGTTCATCATTAATTACTAGTACAGAAACACTACTCAGCATATTTGTGACCCCGTAAGTAAAGTGAAAAGTCACTGATCTTATATGTACTATTAACTCACTAGTAACTACTTAATAAATACCACTGATTGCTGATTACTGATACTTTTAATGTGTTTAAAATGACATTTTTTTCAATGCATCTTCACAATAACTAGTGAATAAATTAATTTATTAACTACCAATAAAATACAACACATGCACAAGAAAGACAACTGATGTGCAAAAGGAATCACTTTTATTTGTAACACTGTAAAGAAAAACAAATCTTTACAACTGCACAATTAAAGTGTAACAGGAATTTTACTAATACACACATTTACACACTGTGTAATGAACCTGTAACCTTTTTTTAAACAAAACTTAAAACAGAAAACTTACCATAAAATATGTTTTCTAAAATCACAAGAAACATTTTTTTTTTTTTTTACATAATCCTGGCTTAGTCACTTTTTCCGTTTGGGTCTGAACCAAAGTAGAAACCGAGAAAGGGGCCGTGAACCATGATCTGGACCAAAGAACCTACGTTTGATCTGACCAAATGAGTCTCGGTCTGGATCTACAGAGCCATAGTCCAGTTCATCTGTAGTTCACTTTCAAAAACAAAGTTCAGACAGGTTGGCCACACACACACACACACACACACACACACATACGTTCCCTTGGGCATACAGGTACATCACACAGCATTATGGCTGCACACACTGATTCTGGTGATTGCTGTATCTACTATAACTTTAGATTAACTCTTATTTATAAACAAAATAAAAGGAATTTATGAGAAATCTGTTACATTAATTCTTGTGCGTGACACACTTGCATTCAAAGGGGAGTCGGCAGAGACATGATAAAGCACCTGGAAAACAAACAAACCGAAATAATGTGCAGCATTGGGGAATACATCCATACTTAGTCTGCTCACTAAACTGCAGTGAGAAACAAAAACTAACTGGACCAAATATGTATAACAGCAAACACAATAACTATTTTGCTGACTCAGATTCAGACTTTCAGGTTTTAAAATGCCTTTAATCACGGGTATGAATATCTAGAAGCCTGCCATCTTCCTTCATTTGTTCACCCGCACTTCTGAGGTCTGGTTTGTTTAAAACCACAGCCCTGCACTGCTCTGCAAAATCATACAGCGTATGCTCTTTTTTTCCTTTGTGGAACCTAGCTCGTATTTGGGAATACGTTTCAGGATCCACCGCTTTCAGCTCGGCAATTGCTGCAGTGTCAACAATTGTTTTGGGATTGACGCCAACATAGGTGTAGGCATCAGTCTTTGACATTCCTCTGGACACAGCTTTTAGTACACACCTGTACCTGGAAATGGCATCTTCAGGCTTTAGGACTGCAAAAGAGATAATTAATTAATAATTAAATAATTAAAAAAGTATAATTATCTTGCCAATAGGGCTGCAGAAAACAAGAAATTTCACTTAATGATAGACCAATTGGTTTAATTTTTTTTTAATTCTCAACATACATAGAAATAATTAAAACAAGTAATCATTTAATAATTAATAATTTAATAAATTAAGTTAAATTATTTCAACTTATATACAGCATTAATCAATAATAAAGGCATAAAGATTGGCTTTATGGTGTGCCTCTTAGGTTCTCAACAGCAGAGATGACAGATCTGCCAGTGTTGGATAGGAGCAATGAATTATTTTCCCACCAAGTCAGTGGATTCTCCTCCTTAAAGAGGGAATTTTTTTATTAACGTTTTACACTTATTAGATCAAATTAATTGACATTAAAGATTAAATTACATAATAAAGTAATTTCATGGCCGTGCATTACGGCCAAAGTAACTTTAGCTCAGCTAACTTTCACATGTATTTGTTTATTAACTTCACAGCGCTGTGTTTACCAATTACATAAAGTCTGTATGGTAAGTTTTTCTGATAAAATGGCCAATAAATTTAGGAACATGATAAGGTTAATGAATATACTGTCAACTATATATATATATATATATATATATATTGTGGTAGGCCCTGGGGTTAGGGGCGTGACCACTGTGACCCGGAAGGAGGAAGCACACAGAGAACACAGACACGGGGAGTAAATGAACTCAAAACATACCTTTATTCGGCTTTTAAATGCCCTCCACCACACCCAAAACAAACTTAAATAAACATACTATGGCCCAATGGGGCTCTAGAGTCTGTAGAATGAACTTTAGTTTAAGTTAAAGGTCCGTGCAGCCTCAGCCCTCAGCTCCCCAGTCAAGAGTCCTCCCAAATGGTGGCGGAGGCTGAGTATATATGCCTGTCTCAACTGGCGGCTCAATCAGCCCTCATGCGGACCAGCTGAGACAGGCATGGCTTTGCGCTCTGGCGTGGGGCGGACCCACAACTCCCCCGCCTCCTCACGCCACAATATATATATATATAAATATATAAAAATATATGCAAAATTACTTTAAAATACAACAACTGAACCCATGTACCTTTTGTTACCTTTTTTCTTTGTAGTATCCTTCATCTTCTGTTGTACCTTCTTTTTCTTGCTCCTTTTTGTTAGTCTTTGGTCTTCAGTGTCACAACTTGTATCAGAATCCTTGGTCAACTTTCGCTTCCTTGCCTTCCTTTCTTTTCCATCAATGCATCACTGCCATCTTCCTTAGTTGCTTTCTTCCACAGTTGTTTATTCTTTCTTGCCTCCCTTTTGTTACGCTTACAGGATGAGGATTCAGAATCTGTGCTTTCCACTTCCTCATAGCTGCTGTCCGTGTCTTCAGTGCCATCACTGGTGCTTGTGTCTGACTCAGGGCTTCGTTCAGTCACTATTTTCCTCAATACCAATACTTAAAAAACAATAGTACAAAATACATAATTACAACTGTACATTTTTCCGAATGTAATTATTCTGTAACAACTACTGTAATATGTGAAATTATATCAAATAATACTATATAATACTAACAAAAAATTTTGTACCCAGAAGGATGTGTGGGATTGAAACACTATTCAGAAGGGAGATTAAAAAAGGTTGCCAGGAACAATAAACAATAAAAATGTATACTTTATGTATACTTTATGGGCAATATTTGAACTATACATAGAAATCATGTGTAACGCAACATAACAGACATTTTGTCATGGAGATGTAGAGGTTCCTAATGGTGTCCTGTGATAATCTATCCCATGCAACTTGAATATCCTCACAGTTTTTGCAGATTTTCCGGAGGGGTGGAGTGTTAATAACCCGGATGTTTGCATGTCTCAACAAACCATTGGTCTAGGCAACAACTACATTGCCTCCACCGATGGATTCCTTGGTCATATCAACCAGGACAAAAGGGGGATTGAAGATGACACTGATTAAGTTAAGGGCAGTCTATTACTTTAGCTTGGAAAAACAATTATCATCGCTATTAATGTAAAAAGTGTCAGAGTGTATGTCCTCTCTAATGATCATCTGAAAGTAATCTCTGGGGTGTGTGACTCTCCTATAAATGATTTATCATTCAGGTGAATAAAAGGTATTTAAGCCTGTAAAACTAATTGTCTAGTGTTGTACAACATCTACAGTATTTACAGCATCTGTCACTGTGTCAGGTCTTAGCCCTGTCTCATGTCTCTGTGTGTGTCCCACGTGACCTGTGCTCCCCTGTGTCTCCTGTCTCAGTACTTTTCCATGTGTTTCTCATTTGTAGCTCCGCCCCTTCCCCAGGTGTTTCTAATCTAGTGTTTCCTGTTTCTTTAAATAGCCCTCGTCTACCACTTTGTCTCGGTCGGTCTTTGCACTAACCTCTGTTGTTTTGTCTCTCTGTGTTTCTCCGCGTTTCCTAGCCCTAGTCCTCTGTGTTTTTCTCTGTTTATTTCTTGTTTGGTTTTTTCTAGTTTCTTGTTTAGCTCCGTGTTCCCTAGCTCCCTGTATATACCCTGCTTTGTTTTTGTTTCTAGTATATTCCTTGTATTTATATATCCCTGCCCTGTTTAGTTTTGGTTATTTCTTGGTTATTTTTGGTAGTTTCTTGTTTATTCCTTGTTTATGTTCTTAGCTTTGTTTGTTTCTTTGTTTATTTACTCCCTGTTTATATATATATATATTTAGTACTTCTTGTTTGTTGAGTTTTTGTTCACTAGTTCCTCTCGTTTGTTTTGGTTTACTTTATTATTACGTGTTCTTTGTGATTTGATTATCTTTGTTACGTGTTTACTTGTTTCTTTGTGTTTCTTTGTTATTTATTTAATAAATTATTTATTTATATCGCTCCTACCTGCACCTGTGTCCGCCTCCTCGTCTCCCTGCCTGGGTCATTTCGTGACACACTGACTGATATACATTACAGGGAACTGCCGTCAGTTTACTACATTCAAGCTGAGCACAAAGGGCAGAACACTACTATACAGTGCCTTGCAAAAGTATTTGGCCCCCTTGAACTTTTCAACCTTTTGCCACATTTCAGGCTTCTAATAAAGATATGAAATTGGTATTTTTTTGTGGAGAATCAACAAGAAGTGGGACACAATTGTGAAGTGAAACAAAATTTATTGGATATTTTAAACTTTTTTTTATAAAAAAAGTGAAAAGTGGGGCGTGCAATATTTTTCAGCCCCTTTACTTTCAGTGCAGCAAACTCACTCCAGAAGTTCAGTAAGAATCTCTGAATGATCCAATGTTGACCTTAATGACTGATGATGATAAATAAAATCCACCTGTGTGTAATCAAGTCTCCATATAAATGCACCTGTGATAGTGTCAGAGTTCTGTTTAAAGTGCAGAGTGGCAAGAAAAAAAGCCATTTCTCAAAAGATATCCATAAAAATCTCATTTACAGTGGAGATGGAACCGTTCCGATACAATATCGGTATCAGGGCTGAAACTGACATAATATGGAGGGCGGCCAATCCATTACCGATCCATATTCCAGTCCGCAGTTTCAGCTGGATAATAAATCCGCCATAAGGTTAACACAAAACGCATCACTGATCCAGATTCCCGTTCCACAGTTTTCCCTGAACCCCCAGCAGCTTCAGTCTGCGGCTGAATGAGTAAACTTTAGCTGTTTCTCTACAAAAAATGTTGATTGTCTGGAGATTTTTCACTTTATAAACGCCAAACAGCAGAACGGCTACATGTAATATTTGTAAAGTCAGCGTCCGATGGGTGAACAGATTAACACCAGCAGTCTGTTAGCATAACTGGCACTGTATTCTGGTGTTGTAAAGGTATTAACTACAGACTGGAGTAAACTATAGTCATAATCAGAGCTCAAAAATTGAATCAATTGCAGGTCTCATAATGTCAAGGCAAGTTTAGTTTCTGACAGTTGATTCCTGCTGGGTGCAAGGGTTTTTTTTGGATGACAGGTGTGTGTGGGTGTGTGTATTTGTTGTTGCATATAAAAGTTGTAACAATTTAGGTATTAGTGTCTTGCTCATGACGCTCATACTTACATAAGTAAAACGGGGTAAAACTGGTTAACTGCTGGTTATACATTTTTAAACACTGTGTAAAAATATATATAATATTTCTTACTTACCATCACTTAATCTCTGTTGTAAAAATTGCTTGTCATCCTCAAGCAATCTGACTTTCTCTTCAAGGCTCCCCACCTTCACCTTTAGAGTAGTAATTTCTTCATTTGCTCTACGTAAAGCAGCCTGAAGCGTTGGTGCTGCTCCTTCAAAGTGAGGATATAAGTTTGAAATATTTTAACTGATAATTTCCCAATGTTTCAGATCAAGTTTATTTACTTGCACTGAACCAATATTAAATAACTATGGACTTAAGTGATCTGGGGTGCATTTCTCAATAAAAAATGAAGTTACCAATTACAAACAAATTTAAGAACTATGCAACTGTAAAAACTTAAGTTTTGCTTCAGTTTTGTTTTCACACCTTAACCCCTTAACGCCTGAATTAATGTAGCTGTATATGAAAAAATGTTTCATGTGTGTTTTACCTTTAAGTAGATAGTAAATATTGTTGAGATTATTCATTTCACTTTTGCACAAAAATAAATAGAAATTTTGGTATGTTGCAAATTTGCTACAGCAGACATAATGGTCCATACTAAGATAACAATAACAGAGTAATATAACAGTGAAAAATCAATGTTTTATTTATGCACCCAACAGCAGGCATTCAATAATAAATAACACCAATTACTGTCACCAACACAATATACACAAATATTACAGGAAACATTTCATTAATCTGAATTCTAGATTCATTTGAATTCTAAATTGTCAAAGGTTCCTAGGTCCGTGGCGAATATGCACTAACAGGCATTGGGGGAATGCAGGCGCTATCTTGGCAGGTTGATTGAATCAAACGGTTAGTCGCATATTTGCAACAACAGGCGTTAAGGGGTTAAAGTCTAGACCAGAGACTGCACCAGGGTTCAGGGTCATTACACATTTAGCATGGTTAGTTTTGGTATCAAACTGCAGCTAAGTATCCCTAAATTTCACAATGGATGGTTTGTGGAATGCTGTTATTTTGGCCAGCTGCCTTTCCAGGTAATTTGAAAACCGTATTTGAGCATTTGCATCACATCGCAAAATGAGCACAACATATTCCCCACAGATTCATTTTATTTCTATTTATAAATAATGGTTAATCTACAGTTACAGAAAATACAGAAATCACCAGCGTAATCTGTTGTACTGCTGCATGACATGCTTGCACGACAAAGGGAATCTGATTGCGTCAACACTAAGTCTTTTTCTTTTGTTATTTATTATGATCTAAAAATAATATATTGAATTCAAATTCTTATAAGCTCTGTGTAGCTAGATGAAGAGCCAATATCAACCCAGGAGCCATTGCAATCTGAGGCACGTTACAACCCCATTAGTGCTCTGATCAGTCTTGTAGTGTGAAAACCACAACAACTGAAATATTCCCAACTACAGCACAACCAGTCAGGTATAGTGAACATCACAACAACCTGACACTTGTTGTGTAATTTGAACCAGATATAAGCATCAGACTTCATCTGAGAATACTATCTGTGTAATTTATGCCAATCGGAAATCACAAGCATTACCATTTACATAAGTTTAACCTAAATACTTTTTTTTCTATTATTTAAAAGTATATGGATTAATCAGTTTAATCTACACATCATGGTGCTGTCATGGTCCAACGTAGTAACTTGTTAATACCTTGAGTGGATCCCTTGGATTTTTTGTCTGGAGCTGGGTTTTCCATGGCTGGCCTGGCAGCAGGTGGATTTAGGCACTCAGGGATTTCTGATGACACCGTCAAGTCTACTGGCCAGGCATCTTCAGATGCTGTGTAAAAACAAGTACAACATTTAGAATATCTCAATATGGTAATTTAACCCTTTCAGATCCTGCATTTATTACAATAGATAATGTATTTAATTTATTTTTAAATGTTTTAAATAACACTAACATATCAATATTTGAGAGCTGTTTACATCAGAATACACAATGAACAAGTTTATTAATTATATAGACTTTATAGTTGCATATTGGGGTCTTCTTTCTTGTGCATTACAGACAGACATTCTAACACTTCCTTCCGTTACTGAACTAATGCTCTTAATTGAAATTAATGTGGAACCCAATATACACATACTAAGTTACATCATTGGTTATAACTTAAACAGAATAATTCAACAAATGAGCTACTTAGTTATCTAGCAACCTAGCTAGGTTAGCATGGTTTAACAAAGTAGCTTGCTATCTAGCTAGCTAGTTAATCGATTAGCTTAGTGTAATCGGATTGCTTACTAACAGCCTGGTTTAGCTAATCGAGGGTTCGTTTTTCTTCGTGTAAGCATAGCTAACACAAATGCCCTGCTAGTTCAGCTATAGCTGCATCGTCAGGCTCTGTTTGGTTACTCTTAGCCTACATGCTAGTTAGCTAGGTTAGCTAAAGTAACTTCACTGTTTCCATTAGCTGATAGACACATGTAGCCACGTTAACTTTATCTGTAACTGTACCGATAGTCATAGCAAAGACTGTTTGTTCCTTTCAAACACAGAGTTACATAGAAGCAGTACCATGCAGTACAATGTTATGTGTTGCTGAGAGATATGTTAATATAAGAGAAACTTTAAAGAAACTGGGAAGATATATATTTTGACATTTAAGTTTTGTCATTTACATGGTGTTAAAATGCATGTGAACATTTATTTTGTGCTTGCCATGGGACTTTTATTTATTGTTCGAAAAAAAAAAGAGAGAGACTTTTACATGTTCGGTCTGGGTTTTTTCCGGGGAGAAGACGAAAAGGGGCGGGGGCAAAAAGAGAGCGCGGAGGAGAAGAGCAGGGAGAGAAAGGGAGAGAGAGCGAAGATTGTGGCTGAAGAGGGACTTGTTTCATGGATTCCACTGGACAACTGTAAAGAGTGAGAACCAGGGAGGGCTTGTGTGAAAGAGATTGGAACTCATCTGTGCTTTTGGGGTGCTCGTCACTGCGTGCTGCCACCCATAGCAACTTGATCGGAAGGAGGAGTTGAGCAGCCAGGTGTAGAAGCAGTGTTAAAGCCCGTCGCTGGTGTTTATTCTGGTCGGTATTTTTCGGGGATTATTTTTTTGTTTGTTTTTCTCTCCACCGGACCACCATTTTGGGATATTCAATCTTCAGACTGAACTGTGAGTAATCTTGAACTCTGAGGTGTTTTTTTGAGCTCCAACGTGCACCAACAAGGGGGTAGCTCCCTCATAGTCTTTGAACTCGGGTTTTATAAGTCTCTATGTGTCTGTCTGCGTGTACTGTGAATGTTCTTCTGAATTCATTGAATGCACATGCTCAGCATTTTTTTTTGGTTAAAAGTTGAGTGTAATTAAGTTAAAATCCAGTTACAAGCTGAATTGCGAGGTAAAATATTAAAACTGTGTTTTGTTTTATGTACATTGTGTTATTGGGTTATCACAGTTTCATTCAGAATACTGATCTCCAATCAGTTGCATAATTAATTACTTTAATAGTGTTTAAATGAGTTCTGGTGTTAAGCACAATTGTTTTCTACAATGAAATGAGCTTCGCAGCCTGCAGCCCGTACTTACTCATCCAATGGGGTGCTATGAGAGAGTGGAATAGAAAAGTTCAGATGCATGGGAGATTTATGTAGGTCTAAGGAACTAGCTACACTCTGGACCCTGAAGGGAGATATCCCCTCACCCTAGTGAACGAGTTGATTGCATTATTTTGTAGGATCCACCAGGCACATCCTATGCTCCTGTTAGCAGAGTTTAGCGGCAACCAAAACTAATCTCTTGTAGTGTCAGAACCTGGTGGGGGCGCTACACGTGGGGGCATCGTCCGGGATAAATAAAAAATAAATAAATAATAATTAATTTGCAGGCTTTAAAAGTATTTTGTATTGTTAAGTATTTCATGTTGGTGGTTTCCTAAAAATTGAAACAGTATGGAGTCAGAACCACTTCTTAGTTGGTGTGTGGGGAGAAATCAGGATGTAAAACATGCCATTGTGCTTAGTGGGGTGTCTCCTGAAACTCCAGAGGACATTATTTATAAAGTATTAGATGAAAGTAAAGTGTTTGGTCGTACAAAAATCAGTGACTATCGTATAGAACACATCAGTAAAAGTCAGTTTATTCTGATAGAGACATCAGCTGATTAGTGTGCCAGAACAGATTGGGGACAGAGATGAGTGGGGTAGCTGGGTTGTCAGCTTTGTAGAGCCTACCCCCAGGCAAGCTTCAGTTGGGGCAGAAGAATTCTATGCTAAGCTAATGACATTTCTTGAACATGAAGGCAAGACATTAGCAGATGTTGAAGGCTTTGGCAGTCATGTTCCTAGTGCAGCTGCCCCTCTCGCTCTGAATACTGAGCTTGTAAATGCTATCTCCTCCCTAGTGGAAAAATGTCATATCACCCCCACTGAAAACCCAAATTATCGAAAGCTCAGACTGTTTTCTGGTGAAAAGCCTACTCCCTTTGGGGAAGAAGAGTATGAGGCTTGGGCAGAACAAGCTGCACACATGTTGGAAGAGTGGCAGTGTTCAGACAATGTGAAAAAGCAGAGAATTTCCGAGAGTCTCAAAGGGCCAGCAGCTGACATTGTCCGATTTTTGAGAGTGAGCAATCCTAATGCAACTGCAATTGATTATCTAAAATCACTCGAGACTGCCTTTGGAACTACTGAAAATGCTTCTGATCTGCTGGTAAAATTTCGCAGTACTTTTCAAGAAGATAATGAGAAGCTGTCATCTTATCTGTTCAGGTTAGATAAACTGCTGCACTCCATGTATAGAAAAGGTGGGATTGAAAGAGCCGACATAGATCGTGTTCGCATTGATCAAGTTGTGAGAGGAGCATTGCCCCATGATTTAGTTGCTTTACGCATCAAAATGACATACAAGCTTAAGCCACCTCCCAGCTTCACGCAGCTGCTTCAAGAAGTCAGAGAGGAAGAGGAACTGCTTTCAGAACGATCCTCTGCCAAGAACAGAGTAACCATGGCAGTGACTACAGCAGTGGGGAATGCTATTTCTTACCCGCCATCAACTAAGGATAAGACAACCTTAGTAGCTGAAAGTTCACAGAAAGAAAAGGAACAGATAATTGAAAGCCTCTGCAAAGAAGTGAGAGAACTTCGAGGTGAAGTGACCAAACTGATGTCTGCTACTGTTGTGCCTTCCATGAATACTCAACCCCCACACTCTCAAATAAAAAGAAGTATGACTGAAACAGCCCCTGGACAGGGTAAAAACCGAGAAAGAACATTGGCAAGACGTGATGATGTTTTCTGCTATAGATGTGGTGAAGATGGACATTATCAGCGGGAATGTCAAAATCTCAGAAAAGTGAACCAGCGCCTATTAAAGTCAAGAAGGCAGTCGGGAAACTTTCCCGGGGCTCAGTAGGGGAACGAACTGATGTCCCGGTGAGTACACGTTCCGCACAGTACCAGAAAATTCAAGAGGCCACACCCCTGCCTAAAGGACTTGTTGGTCCTAGCTCTATAGTCCCTGTACAGGTTGAAGGAGTGTATGCGAAAGCCTTATTAGACAGTGGGTCTCAAGTAACGCTCCTCTATCGCTCCTTCTATGACAAGTACTTAAAGCATATGCCATTGACTCCTATAGAGCATCTTGAGATATGGGGATTGAGTGCGAAACAGTACCCCTATGATGGATACCTCTGTGTGAAAATTGAGTTTTCCAGAGATGTAGTAGGAGTGACTGAGGCAGTAGAATCATTGGTACTCGTGTGTCCAGACCCAGCTGTTAAAGCAGATGTTTCTCTTTTGGTGGGCACCAACACGTCTGTGGTAAGAAAACTTTTTGAATCGTGCAAAATACAAGGGGGCGAAGATTTTTTGAGCACAATGTGTGTTCATCCTTTGTTTAAAGAAAGTTATGTCAGGTTGCATGAGACCCGAGAGAATGTTGATGACATGAAGAGAGGTACAGTGTGGTTCTCACATGTTAACCCTGTGACACTTTCCCCTGGCCAAACTCGCACAATCACAGGCATTCCAAGATTTCCTGGATGTCCTACTGCGTCTGCTGTTCTTGTTGATGGACCAGAAGAAGACCATCTGTTAGAGGGTTTGCTAGTTATGCCTGAGGTCAAGAGAGCCATTAGCATACACAGCCATCGAGTGAAGGTTACTGTGAGGAACGTGTCGACTCGGGAAGTAACCCTGAAGCGTGGACTCGCCGTTGCTCATTTGTTCCCAGTTGACATTGTGTCTTCAGTATGCCCCGAAAATACAAGGAAAGTCTCACACAAACTGTCCTTGTCCTCTTTCAATTTTGGTGACTCACCTATATCAGAAGAATGGAAAGAGCGGCTCTGCACTAAAATGATGGAAAGAAAAGAAGTATTTTCTTGTAGTGAGTTTGATGTTGGGTGTGCAAAAAGCGCTGAACACACCATTCGGGTCACAAATGACCAGCCTTTCCGGGAACGCTCAAGACGACTTGCCCCGGGAGATGTGGAAGATGTAAGGAAACATCTAAATGAGTTACTGAAGGAAGGTATCATCTCAGAATCACGCAGTCCCTATGCTTCGCCCATAGTTGTGGTTCGAAAGAAAAGTGGCGGCATTCGTATGTGTGTCGATTATCGAACACTGAATAAGAGGACAGTTCCTGACCAGTATACAGTTCCTCGTATAGAGGATGCACTGGCGTGTCTCAGTGACAGCAAATGGTTTAGTGTGTTGGATCTCAGAAGGGGCTATTATCAGATCCCTATGAGCAGCGTGGACAAAGAGAAAACTGCCTTTATTTGTCCTCTTGGGTTTTACCATTTTGAGCGTATGCCGCAGGGGGTGACGGGGGCCCCAGCTACATTCCAGAGGGTCATGGAGAGGACGGTAGGGGATATGAATCTCCTGGAAGTCTTGGTCTATTTAGACGATTTGATCATATTTGGGAGAACACTTGAGGAACACGAGGAACGTCTACTCAAAGTGCTGGATAGACTGAAAGAAGAGGGATTAAAGGTCTCTCTGGACAAATGTCAGTTTTGCTGCACCTCTGTCAATTATGTTGGTCACATTGTATCTGAGAATGGCATATCCACGGACCCTGCAAAGGTAGATGCTGTTTGTACCTGGCCACGTCCAGAGAATATAACATCTCTCCGCTCATTTCTGGGTTTTTGTGGTTACTACCGCAGGTTTGTGAAAGACTATTCAAGGATCAGTTTCCCTCTAAACCAACTGCTGCAAGGCTGCGTCACTGCTACCACGAAAAAGTGTAATGCAAAAGATCAACGTCATGGTCGAACCACGGTGGGGAGGAAGGAGGATGGTCCTAAACAGCTGTTCCATCCTACCGAACCTTTTGGAGCTAGATGGGAGGAGGAACATGAGGCTGCATTTGAAGCGCTCAAGAGAAGTTTAATTGACGCTCCTGTACTAGCTTTCGCCAACCCTCATCTGCCATATGTGCTGCATGTTGATGCTAGCAGAGAAGGGTTAGGGGGCGTCCTTTACCAAGACCAGGGTGATGGACTAAGACCAGTTGTTTTTCTTAGTCGAAGCCTCTCTCCTGCTGAAAAGAATTATCCCACTCACAAGCTTGAGTTTTTGGCTCTGAAGTGGGCAGTGGTCGACAAGCTGCATGACTATCTATATGGTGCTAAATTTGAAGTACACACAGATAACAACCCATTGACCTATGTGTTGACTTCCGCCAAACTAGATGCCGCTGGTCATCGGTGGTTAGCAGCTCTGTCGACATACGAATTTACCTTGAAGTACCGACCCGGCAAGCAAAATGTAGATGCTGATGCTTTGTCCCGTCGACCTCCCTCTGTCCCTCTTGAGACTGATCAGACTGAAATTCCAGCAAGCCACATTAAGGCCCTCTGTCACTCTTCTCAGGTCTCAACTCGTCTACCTCTTAGACATCATGGAACCATTGATTTTTTGGGTGCATCCCAGCAAGCTGTACCTCAGGCTTTCTGTAATGTGACTTCAGTGAACATGCAACATTTACCTCTATTGAGTCAGGAAGAGATATTTTGCTCACAACAAGAAGACTCATGCATAGGGGAAGTGTGGAAAGCAGTGAAACAGAGAGACCCTGGTCACGCTGACAAAGGTAGACATGCAGATGTTGCCTTGTTGTTAAAGGAGTGGGGGAAACTGAAGATCAAAGGTGCCGTTCTCTATAGGATGTCCCGATCACTCAATAAACCACCCAGCCAACAGCTGCTACTTCCCCAACGATTTAGAAGCTCTGTGCTTATGTCGTTGCATGACCATTCTGGCCATTTAGGGTTTGACAAAACTTATGGCTTAGTGAGAGCCCGCTTTTACTGGCCTCGCATGAAAAGCGATGTTGAAAAGTATTGCAAAACCTGTGCTAGGTGCATTCAGCGAAAAACCCTTCCTAAGAGAGCTGCTCCAATGTTGCACATGACTAGCGAGGGCCCCATGGACCTTATTTGCATTGACTTCTTATCTGTTGAACCTGACTCATCAAACACTAGTAGCATCTTGGTTGTGACTGACCACTACACCCGTTATGCTCAGGCGTATCCCACACAATATCAAAAAGCAACTACAGTTGCCAAAGTGATGTGGGAAAAGTTCTTTGTCCATTATGGTTTGCCCAAGAGAGTACACTCGGACCAAGGCAGAGACTTTGAAAGTCAGCTTATTCATGAGTTGTTCAGCATGCTTGGAGTGAAGAAGTCTAGGACCACCCCCTATCATCCCCAGGGAGACCCACAGCCTGAACGATTCAACAGAACGCTGCTTGACATGCTGGGGACATTGGGTGCACAGGAGAAGGGAAAGTGGAGCAGACATATCCGTTACCTGGTTCATGCATACAATTGTACGCAGAATGAGTCAACAGGTTATTCCCCATACTTCCTATTGTTTGGACGGGAAGCTAGGATGCCCATAGATCTAAGCTTTGGAGTATCCAGTGATGGGTCTTCACACAAGTCTTATCAGCGTTATGTGAAGAACATGAAGCGTGACCTTCAAGCTGCATATCAGTTGGCTGAGAGCAAAGCTAAAAAAAAAAATGATGCAAACAAACAGATCTATGATCAGAGAGTTCGTTACTGTCCTGTTGCTACAGGTGATCGAGTGTTGATCCGCAATCTTGGCCTTCAAGGAAAGCACAAATTGGCTGATCGCTGGGTCTCCATCCCATACATAGTAGAGAGTCAAATGCCAGGGTTGCCAGTGTTTAGACTGAGGCCTGAAAGCGGTGACGGACCTTTTAAGGTCTTACACAGAAATCATCTATTACCAATTGGAGAGGGAGTGCGATTTCAGAAATGACAAAAAATGGTTCCATCCAATGAGCGCCTGAGAAAAAGTCAGAGAATGCGAGCAAAGGAAAAAGTACCAGTCATATCGGAAGGACCCCCCAGTCAGGAGACATATGATTGGGGTGACTATGATTCTGATCCTGAAGATGATTCTGAGTTTGGGTATGACTGTGATATACCTTTTCAGACAGCCGCTGTTGAAAATGACTTGCAAGAGGTGCCTAAGACTCTCCCAAGTTTGGCTTCGGACATTCCTGGTCACAATGAAATCTTAGTGGAAGGGCTGCCCTTTCCAGAGAGCCACTCTCAAGAAACATGTATGCCTGCTGTGCTGGTGGAGCCAGAGCCAAGTGCAAATGGAATCAAGTCTCAAGTTGGACCAGAGGATCATAGTGGGGAAGAAGCTGAGTCAAGTGAGGAGCTGACTGCCAAGCCGCAAAGAGCTAGGAGGCCCCCTAATAGATTTACTTATGACGTTTTAGGGAGCCCTACATTAGTTTCAGTGGGTCCATCTCTAGTTAGCTCAGTCAAAGTTGATAGTCCCTATCTTATGCCTTCTGTGAGGTATATAAGCACTCTCTATAAGTGGATAAAGTTAAAAAAAAACAAAAAAAACATTAAATGATAAGAGTTGTATATAAATATACATATATACACATATATGCGTCTATATATATATACAATTTTGTTTTTTTACTCTTTCTTCTCTCGTCATGAGGACATGCCGATTTCAGGTTGGGGGAGAATGTAGCCACGTTAACTTTATCTGTAACTGTACCGATAGTCATAGCAAAGACTGTTTGTTCCTTTCAAAAACAGAGTTACATAGAAGCAGTACCAAGTTCATGTTATGTGTTGCTGAGAGATATGTTAATATAAGAGAAACTTTAAAGAAACTGGGAAGATATATATTTTGACATTTAAGTTTTGTCATTTACATGGTGTTAACATGCATGTGAACATTTATTTTGTGCTTGCCATGGGACTTTTATTTATTGTTCGAAAAAAAAAAAGAGAGAGACTTTTACATGTTCAGTCTGGGTTTTTTCCGGGGAGAAGACGAAAAGGGGCGGGGGCTAAAAGAGAGCGCGGAGGAGAAGAGCAGGGAGAGAAAGGGAGAGAGAGCGAAGATTGTGGCTGAAGAGGGACTTGTTTCATGGATTCCACTGGACAACTGTAAAGAGTGAGAACCAGGGAGGGCTTGTGTGAAAGAGATTGGAACTCATCTGTGCTTTTGGGGTGCTCGTCACTTCGTGCTGCCACCCATAGCAACTTGATCGGAAGGAGGAGTTGAGCAGCCAGGTGTAGAAGCAGTGTTAAAGCCCGTCGCTGGTGTTTATTCTGGTCGATATTTTTCGGGGATTATTTTTTTGTTTGTTTTTCTCTCCACCGGACCACCATTTTGGGATATTCAATCTTCAGACTGAACTGTGAGTAATCTTGAACTCTGAGGTGTTTTTTTGAGCTCCAACGTGCACCAACAAGGGGGTAGCTCCCTCATAGTCTTTGAACTCGGGTTTTATAAGTCTCTATGTGTCTGTCTGCGTGTACTGTGAATGTTCTTCTGAATTCATTGAATGCACATGCTCAGCATTTTTTTTTGGTTAAAAGTTGAGTGTAATTAAGTTAAAATCCAGTTACAAGCTGAATTGCGAGGTAAAATATTAAAACTGTGTTTTGTTTTATGTACATTGTGTTATTGGGTTATCACAGTTTCATTCAGAATACTGATCTCCAATCAGTTGCATAATTAATTACTTTAATAGTGTTTAAATGAGTTCTGGTGTTAAGCACAATTGTTTTCTACAATGAAATGAGCTTCGCAGCCTGCAGCCCGTACTTACTCATCCAATGGGGTGCTATGAGAGAGTGGAATAGAAAAGTTCAGATGCATGGGAGATTTATGTAGGTCTAAGGAACTAGCTACACTCTGGACCCTGAAGGGAGATATCCCCTCACCCTAGTGAACGAGTTGATTGCATTATTTTGTAGGATCCACCAGGCACATCCTATGCTCCTGTTAGCAGAGTTTAGCGGCAACCAAAACTAATCTCTTGTAGTGTCAGAACCTGGTGGGGGCGCTACACACACAACTTAGTTAGTTACAATTTTTAACTTCCCAGCAGAGTCTACGTCGATGGCTCTTCGTTTCCGTTCATTTATTCTTTTGCTTTTTCGCTCACCCTCCATTACACTCTCTTCTCCAGACTCAGAGCGAGGACAGCACGGAATACAGACGACCCACGTTGGCTCCTCAACTGGCTCAGTTACCTCCAAAAACCGTTCTGAACTTGGAGTGCGAGTGTTGTCCCACGTGACAACAGAAGCCAGTTTAGGAGCTTCTCCAGATAGCTGCACATCTCTCAGTACCCTGATAAGATTCAACAAATTTCCTCACTAGTAAAAATCTGCTAAAATGTGTATTTAATTCATGTTATTGTGTTTATATATATTTTTTTCAACAAGAATTGGGAGAGGGGTAAAAAAATGGAAACATACTGGTAAGCTAACTGGTTACCAGCTCTTGATTTTTTTAATTTTTCCGACTTAACCCAGTTGATCGTCAAGCAGGTCACAAAGGTTGACTGGTTTGGAGAATCTGGTTATACTGTGGTCAGACTTGGTCATGCTGGTTAACTTTGGTGGGTTTTCCAAAAGGTTTTTAGCACTAAGATGATTCTTAGATGGTCGAGCGAGCTCCACACTGAGCACTCTCTCCATGTAAAGATGTTTTTAATGCTAATATAATTTGGGAAACTGGGCACCTTGTCAGTTTGGTCATGGTTGTAGACCTGCTAAACATTCAAAATAAAATGCAACATATATTTAATTTAACAAGCAAGTGACACAAATTCTGTAATGGACAAATGGAACTAGAGTTTCTGCAGAAATGTATAGACAATTGCAGATAAAAACAACAAAACTGTTTCTTTTTATAGCATTATTTAAACAGTCTAAAGCGACTACAAAGGTCAGCTTTTACATAGCATATTAATGTTGTATTTTCCTATTTTTTTTAGGGAGTGCCGGTATAAGACTCATCGAGGTAAAAATGTCACGAAGTCTGTCAGATCAGGATCCATATTTGAAAGGAGCAAGATCCGTCTACAAAGTTGGATGCAGTTTATATACAGGTGCGTTATTAGTTGTTGAGTTTAAAAGTAGCTTAATCTGTTTTAAGTATAGCCCAACAGTGGATGTCTGGGTATGTCGACTAATATAGCTTTCAATGAATTAATCCTGTTTTATTAAATTGTTTGACATACTAATTGCTAAATGTTTGTAGACCCTTTTGATAAATGCATTCTGCTACTTTAAGTTACACCAATTGCTGACTCACATGCCCAAAAACACACATTATTATGTGTTCTCTGGAATGAGGGCACTTCATCCAATACATTTAGCACATGTGGAGTAGGAGATGGGGTACGGTTCTTCCAAAATCCTAACCTCACTGCACTCTTGTCATTGATTGCAGCCAATCCCTCACAGCAATGCTCCAAATCTAGTAGAAATTCTTTCATGGACTGTAAGGACAGTTACTCCAACAAAAGCTGGGTAATCTGTTTTTAATTAAAAAAAAAAAACATTGAATTTGCAGGTGTTCTTTTAATTTTGTCCATATTGCCACACAGCAAGCAAACTGCAATTTTCCAACATGTCTATTTACTAACACATGTTAAGCATGCGAAAGATTCTTTTCAGTTGCAAGGACTGCAGTTGGCACTAAAGTATGGGTGGGCGACATGGCCCTAAAATAATATCACAATATTTCAGTGTATTTTTGTGATAACAGTATATTTAAATAAAAAAAATATGGAGTGAATTTTGTGCCAAAATTTATTTTACACAAAAGAAAAATTAAATCTGCAATCAAAATTTTAAGAATCAAAAGCAAAAATGTTATGTTGCAAATTCAAATGAGAAAAAATATATAGCAAATATATTTTTAAATGTATTTTACTATCCTTTGCAGTTATTTAAAAAAAATATTTCAGTTGGAATTTTGTCAGTCTTTGCTTTTATTTGTGTGCATTTGTGAATTTTCTGGGGTTTTTTTTTATTCTTTTGGAGTCTCTTGTTTGCTTCTGCTTCAGTACCCTAAACCCTGGTCTGAGACTGACCACACCCACCTCGCCAGTTTCAGGAGTTCTTCCACACCGAGAGCGAACAGCTTCCAGTGCACAACAGCAGCAGCTACTTTTACAATTCAATTTCATACAAACATTATGTTTGTTATATTTATCCTCTAAGCAAGTGTTTCACTCCATTAAAAAGCTCACGTTAGCAAGGTGTTCTAAATATTCACCTAGCTAACTCACTTCACTGTAATTAACTTACTAGCTCACTAACTAGTTAACTCACTAGTTCACAAACTAGGTAACTCACAAGTTGACTGACAAGGTAACTCACTAGTTCACTAACTAGGTAACTCACTAGATCACTGACTAGGTAACTATGATACTTTGCGCATGAATATTTAGAACACCTTGCTAATGAAAGCTTTTTAATGGAGTGAAACACTTGCTTAGAAAATGAATATAACATTAAACATAACCATTTGTATGAAATTTAATTGTAAAAGTATCTGCTGCTGTTGTGCACTGGAACCTGTTCGCTCTCTGTGTTTGGAAGAACTCTTGAAACTGTCAGAGTGGGTGTGGTCAGTCTCAGACGAGGGTTCAGGGTACGAGCAGTCAGTCCAAAACCAGCTGACCAGTGGAGATCCACTGAAAATTCACAAAAACAAAAAAAGCAGTGATTAACAAAATCTAAACTGAAACATTTTTCATAAAACTGCAAAGGATAATAAAGTAACCAAGGATATTTAAAAATATATATTTGCTATATTTTTTTCTCTTTTGAATTTGCAATACACATTTTTTTCCTTTTGATTTTTTTAATTTTGTTAGCAGATTTTATTTTTTGTGTAAAACTTTTGCTACAAAATTCACTCCATAAAAAAAACACTGAAAATACATAATTAATTAAAAATATAAAATATTGCAGCAAAATGACAGCTTCAAATATCTGATGTATAAAATAATAATTATGTAACAAAATGTAACATACATTAATATACACTATATCAACAGCATTCAAATCAAATCAAATCAAATTTATTTGTATAGCGCTTTTTACAACTGGTGTTGGCACAAAGCAGCTTTACAGAAACATGATTACAGGACAGCATTGTGTATAAAAATCTACCAGTGCCAAGACTATTTAGTGCACACATAACAAACATATTAAGAGTTAAGACACTCTCTTTGTTTACAGGTTTGCACAGGGATTAAAGCTGCGACAAATCGATCTAATTCAAGATGGTGTTTCTAGAAGCACACGTACGCTGTCCAAAATGAGTAAAAAAACTGCGAATGATCTGCAAAAGAGCATTAAAGCGAAAAAGGAGAAGCACAGGACAACACCTGGGAGGACACAGGGAGTTTGTAGTAATAGACGAAAGTAACTTCTGCCACAAACGCAAGGTAAGATGCTGTGTTTAGTAAAATAAATATTGGCATTTTCAGCTCTTATTTTAAGTTTACGGTCGGGCTGCACAATATGTCGTTTAAGCATCGTCATTGCGATGTGCCCATGCGCAATAGTCACATCGCGGGACATGCAATGTTACCCAAGTCAATAAAAACCAACATGTCATGTTGCAATGTTTTGATTCTTGACACAAGAAATAGATACTCAGCATTCTGGGGTTGGGGAGGGGGGAGCGAGCCGGCATAAATACAAGGTAACCACATTGCCTCCACATGGCTTAACACGTGATGTAATCGCAGCGCAGACAGTCTGTCCAAAGCTATGCACCTCCGCACAGTTTTGTACAGATCTTTCCAGTTACGGACGGATTCATGCTTTTAATCCCAGAAAAACTCTGTTATTTACTGTTTTAAGGCCATTTAAATGCTTGATTTTTGTTGTTGTCTCGGGTTTTGAGTGTTTGGCTGACTCTAAAGCTCTGACTCAGTTCTCGGTCGGTCTGAATTAGAGTTTAGATTTTCTGCCTGAACTCAAACTTGGGCCAAGGTCAGGTCAAGTCCGGCTCCAGAAAATAGTCTGAGACATAGGCATCTGTTTTTTTAATGCTATTTTTTATTTTATATAAAGCTCTGGCGTGATAATCACAATATAGCTAAGTAAAACGTATCTAACTGGAACTGTACTGTGTTTATAAAACTAATACCATCTGAAATCATAGATAGAAAACCCTTAGTTTTTGTGTTTGTTAATTTATTTATAAGCGCTGTTTCCACTCGAGCAGTTTTACAGCGGGCAGTGTTGTGCGAAATCCTGCTTGCAAAGTGGAGTCTGATTCTTTGGGGAGTTGGATTTGGCACAACAGTGGCAGCACGCTGAACAGATTTCGCTCATTGAAACAGCCCAAAAACAGCTAGTTTACGGGTCGGGCTCATAATGACAGTTTATGGGTCGGGCTCGGGCCGGGTCAGGTCTGTTGTCATGTCATGCATTGTTTAATATTGCAATATTATCGCTGAAAAAAACAAAAAATGTCTATTTTCCAATATCGTGCAGCCCTGGATTACGGTGTGTTTCTTAGTAATACAAAAGCCTTTTAAGATAACTAATAAGAGATTCGTATTTAAATTGCTAACATGACAATAAAAAAAAATCTTAAAAATATTATTGTTACAATTTCTTCCTACTGCATATCATGCGTAAAGAAAGTTTTATTTATTTATTTATTTTATTGAAATGTATACACTAAAAAATAACCTTTTATGCAACAATTAGAAATGGAAAGAAATCAAAGAAGCAAAGCAAAGAATTCTTCTGGAATGGCCAAAGTAGTTTTTATTGTCTGAAATTATTATATTTAGAATATAATACAGAAAAGTAAGTTCATAACTCATGTTAAAATAGGTCATAGAATTGCCAAAAAGGCAATATGTTTAGATCATTATTTATTAATTGATAACATTATTGTACTTTTCTGTAAAACACACTACATATAATTATGTTTAATATGTTACAAATGGATATTAAGCAATAATACTTAAAAAGATCTAAAAAACTTTTAAAATTGAAAGCTAATTTTCACTACAAATCAAGAGGAAGATGGATGATCACAAACCATCAAACCACCAAACTGAACTGCTTGTATTCTTGCACCAGGAGTAAAGGCTTAAAGAAACCAGGGTTATTCCACCAAATATTGATTTCTGAGCTCTTAAAACCTTTTGAATATGAACTTGTTTTCTTTGCATTATTTCCAGGTCTGAAAGCTCATTTCATCAAGTAATTGCTCTATATGACAATACTAATGATATAATAACAAAACAGCTAATGATTATACAGTGCTAATGTTAACTTATTTATGGTTATATGTGGTATAACATTTTTATTTATGCCTTAATTCCTATTATTGTTGCTAAAAGTCAGAATAATATTTGATTGATTAATTACTATGTAAGTTACAAAGGATTTTGGGAAACACTTGAAATGTAAACAAAAAAAAAAGTACTTAGCTTTACTAAGCGGTGGCGTAACGTTTTAGGAAATGCACCCTGATCTTTAGCTTTATATGTTTTTAAATAATATTTGAACAAAAAATATTTGAGGCAACATTGTATTTTTTGTGAGAGTTTGTGATTTAATCAGTTTGACGCAAGGTTAGATTTTCACTGTGTCTAATCTATCTGTATTAGTACTAACCATCATGAATTTTACAGTGGTTTACAGAAAGGTTTTATCTTTATCATTTCATATTTTAATCATAATTAAAACTGTGATTGGTAACAGTGGTTGGAAAAACCCACATTATTTTATTGAACAGCATCAACAAATTACTGTCAAGCCATGGTAAAAATGGACATGAGCCTTCTGCAGGCAAACTCAGCAATGCTACTGAAATGTTTTCTCATTGTGTATTAGTATTATTTAAACATATTAGCACATTTTATATATATATAGATAATTTTGACCACTATAATTGTGACTAAATTTAGAACATATAATTACATCTCTAATCTTTATCATGCATATCTGTTTCATGGACAGCCATTTTGATATGCTTCTGTGATTTGAAAGGAACATAAATCCATTGACATGAAATACACAAAAGCTGAGCAGCAAATGTTTGGTTCTTTTCTTTACACAGGAAAAGCATTTTTTGCAATTATTGTTAAACTAATTGATTATATGGTAAATAAACATTAGAATAAATTAGATAAGGTTTTACATAATGACAAAGGACTAAAGTAATAATTGATTATGATTATGTAATGATTATTCAGATTTTTCATTTTGTGAGTAATTTATTTTGTAAAATATTTTGACCTGAATGTAAAATGAGCAAGTTATTAACTTGCAGCATAGAGTGAAGGATGTCAAGTGTTGAGTAAATGTTAATTTAATTTGTCCTAATGAAAAACTACTGTTAAAAATGTATTATGTTTTTGACAGTATGGTCGAGGTAGATTTGGCCGGACCTGGAACAGAAGAAAGTGGGTTTTTGGATTACTGGGCGTCAGAGAACAAAGAAGAAGACCCATTCTCCGATTGGTGGAAAAAAAATCTCGACGTCATTTACTTCCAATTATCAGAAAGCATGTACGTAGAGGTTCAACAATTATCAGTGATCAATGGAGGGCTTACATGGGTGCTCTTCATAATGCAGGTTACACACATTTTAGTGTAAACCACAAGAGATGGTTTGTTGACCCTCAGAGTGGTGGTCATACACAGCATTTGGAAAGAGCTTGGGGTATCTACAAAGGCCAGATCTGGAGACTACGAGGTAACAGAACTGAAAATCTGTTAAAGGAGCACCTGTCAGTTATTGAGTGGACCTACTGGCTGGGAAAGAACCACCGTGAGGGTCCTCTTGGGCGTCTCCTTAAAGACATACGCCAGTATTTTCCAGTGTAGGCAACCATTTCAAAATGTTTAAAACAAAGCAGTTATAAAAAATAACTATATACAGTATTGTGCAAATGTTTTCGGCACCCGTGGGAATGTCGGTAAAGAATAAGCTTCTTATTTGTGAAGTTATTTTTAGTTCTCATCATATCAACACCTGGTTTGGTAAATTGGTAAATTTGGTAAATCAGGTGAGCTGCTGACGGAACTGAACATATACACATGCTGGCTGAATAAATGCATCCAGGAGAAATCTGGAAGTAAACTTTATTTTTCAGCTTGGCTCACAGGATGTAGCATATTTAGTTAAAAATATTATGTTTTGCTGTTTTTATGTTTATTTGCATCTGTTCAAATCATATGTGGTGCTTTTTTCAGGTAAAAACACTCAAATTGCTAATAAATTAGTTTAATTCAGGGGTGATAGCGTTCCGGCGCCGCGCCGGAAATCCGGCGTAGCGTGGCTCTGTAAAAAAAAAAAGCTTTCCCCATCCCCTATGAAAAGCCCCACCCCCCACCCACCCCCCCACGTTTGACGTGTGCAGACCATTTAAAGCTCAACGCAAGCCTTCCATCCAATCAGAAATAGGACGCCGGCGGGTCTTGTCTTGGCCGCTCATGGGCTCCGAGTCCTCCGGGCATGTTAGTTGAAAAAAATTGTTACGGCCCAGATACATCAGTGGCAGCTTAAATTCTGCGCATTACGACTTCCTAACTGTAATAAGCAGAGGCGGAAAAAGTACTACAAATTGTAATTAAGTAAAAGTACATTTACTTTGCTAAAATGCTACTGAAGTAAAAGTTAACGTGCTTTTTTGTCTGATATATTTTTGTTAAGGGGCTAACGAGCTTCACACGTGCTTTACTCACCCAAATAAACTTAAAGCTTAGTACAGGGCAGCTGCGTACCAGCATGAATCGAGCATTTGAAGTGGAGCTCTGAGTTGAGTGGACGGGTTTGATGAAAAGCGCGATATATAATTTAATTAAAATGTATTTAAATCATATTATATATAACAGGTGTGCCGAATTTTGAATCCCAGGCAGAATCCGACTCTCTTTTGCGTGCACACGCGTCTGGGCGCTAAAAGTTACTCTCGCGATGTCCGTTAATATTTTTATAATATTTCCCTCAGAATACAGCAAGATATAAAGCCAAACAAAGACTCCTGTAAGACAGTGCTAGTTTAGTTGTATAAAAAGCGAAAGAAAGACGGGTATTGCAGAAGTAAATAACTCGTAGGACTTAACGCGCATCGAGACACGTCCAGTCGGGAGAGCGCACGGTGCTCAGCAGTTATATTTTCTTTATAACTGGCTTTAAAGAAATTACTTTCAAAAACACCCGTTTTAGTCTCCCATTAATTTATATTAGGCTTACAAATGAATTCAATAAAAAGGATAATATAGTTTTTAAATGTAATGTGATGATATAATTTGTCCTACATCTTACAATTACATTTGGTCACATCTAAAACACATTTAATATTGGAATAAATTATCGGATTAATCAAAATTGCAATATAAATTCCCTTCTAAAATAAACATTTTAAAAACATTGTATTATTTTTATTTTAGGCCAGCAATTATAATTTAATATAGTGTTACAGATCTAAATCAGATTTAGGTCATCATCATAAAGCAGGTCTCATGTGAGCCATTTATATAACTGTCCCTAATTCCATTAGACATATATTTTTTATTATTTTTTTTCTTTCCTCATTTTTACAGCGTACAGTTGGAACTAAGTCAATAAACAAAACTCTACACTGTAAAAAAAAAACATTTTTTTACAGTTTTTCCAAGTAAAATTTTACAATATTTCCCTGTATTTCAAAATGACAGGCAAATGGTATTAAAATGACAAGAATAAACTGTCTATTGAAATGAGTCATGTGATTTAACATAAACAATCTGTGTGAGTAAAATACATTAAATATCTGTTTTTTAACAAATTTTAGATGACAATTCGAACAATACTAACTGTAAAAATAAAGTCATATTTTGTGACAAAAAAAGCTAAATTTTCTGTATTTTTACACAAAGTTAACATTTTAAAATGCAGATATCACTGTAAAAAAAAAAGTGTAAATAAACGGTATTTTTCCGGCAGCAGGGGCGCCAGAAAATGTCTGTAAAAAAAACAGAAAAATTGTGTAATTTTTAAAACATACATAAACCGTAAAAAAACAGTTATTGTATTTATTGTAATCAACGTCTATTATTGTAATTTTACAAGAAATGTTTCTATAATTACATGAAATCTTTTAGTCAGTTAAGTCATTATCAACCGCTTTATCCATTCACACACATAAAGACCCGGGTCGCCCCAGCCGGGAATCGAACCCAGGCCATCTTGCTGTGAGGCGGAAGTGCTACCCACTGCGCCACCGTGCCGCCCATGAAATCTTTTAATTTTAACATATTTTATTTCTTAAAAAAGGGTCAAGCACTCTTTATAAAATGGAATAATTCGTCATTTTACAGGAAATGTTTGGGTTGTGAACATAACTGTACATGGCAGTGATGTAGAGAGCATTTGCTAAATTATCATTAGCTAAGTTTTTTTTTTAACTCAGCTTCATCACCACCACCTGGGAGTAGCAAATGGTGACATAGGTTATATATGTTAAAATTAAAAGATTTCATGGGCGGCACGGTGGCACAGTGGGTAGCACTTCCGCCTCACAGCAAGACGGCCTGGGTTCGATTCCCGGCTGGGGCGACCCGGGTCTTCCTGTGTGGAGTTTGCACGTTCTCCCCGTGTCTGCATGGGTTCCCTCTGGGTTCTCCGGTTTCCTCCCAATTAGATGTCAGAAACAAATTGCCCCCTGTGTGTGAGTGAATGTGTCTGTGTGTCTGTCTGCCCTGCGATGGATTGGCGGCCTGTCCAGGGTGTATCCTGCGTTCTGCCCGATGCTGGATGGGATAAGCTCCAGCACCCCCCCCCCCCCCACCCCCGGGCTGGATAAAGCGGTTGATAATGACTTGACTGACTAAAAGATTTCATGTAATTATAGAAACATTTCTTGTAAAATGACGAATTATTCCATTTTATAAAGAGTGCATGACACTTTTTTAAGAAATAAAATATGTTAAAAGAAAAACATTTAATGTAATTAAAGGGCAATTTCTTGTAAAATTACAATAATAGACGTTGATTACAATAAATACAATAACTGTTTTTTTACGGTTTATGTATGTTTTAAAAATTACACAATTTTTCTGTTTTTTTACAGACATTTTCTGGCGCCCCTGCTGCCAGAAAAATACCGTTTTTTTACACTTTTTTTTTTTTACAGTGTAGGTTAACACGCATATAATGCTTTACAGTTGATAACACAGAGACAGTCCTCCTGCATCAGTAAAAGGTTTATTTCATTTATTCATGACTGGAACTGATTGTATATACGTTCCTTTGATCGCAATAACTTGAAGTGAAGCAGCTGACGACCTCCGCGGACCAATGCGCGCTCTCGGCATCGCGCGCTCTTACGACGCATGGTGTCACTCTGTCTGTTCCACTGGGAATCATTCCCAGGGAGAGGGGAATCCTCCAGCCTCATTATTGGTGTTTACTATGAGACAATAAACACAAACAAACAAACGAACAAACACATGGTCATTAGAACAGTGTTAATCCAGAACCAATACACCTCCACCTCACACAAACCAGCTTTCTCACTCTTATTCTCTCCTTTTCCCTTCTCTCTCTCTTTCATGCTCTCTTTCTCTCTTATGCTCTCTGTTATGTAACTGGCTTTTTCTCTCCAGTTCAATCTCATTTTTTGCCCCTCCTCCTCGCGCTCCCTCCATTTCTCCTTATCCGTTCTTACTGACGTCATCGTGTCTGGTGCTCATGTCCTTATTTGGTACCAAACGGGGCTCGCGCCTCCACAGCGCCGAGCAGCACGAGACTGAAACTCTGTGAATGCGCGCACATTCAGCAGAGCGCGCGCGAGCACGCACGCGCCAGAGGCAACAAGAGAGATAGAGTAGGAGATATAGAGAGAAAGACAGAGAGAAAGTAAGAGAGAGACTAGGGGTGTTTCGAGTAATCCTACCAGGAGAATAAAAAGGCCCATATTTTAAAAAAAAAATAAAGAAAAATACACAGCAATTTGTAGAAATTAATAGCTTTTAATAATTTAATAGCAGCTGATTTTTGTTAAAAAATATATTTCTTAACTATTCATCTACTAACTAGAGACATGTGCATATGTTCTGTAGTAGCATATTCCTTTTATGTAACCTGAATAACCTTATGTTAAATTTTATAATAATAATAATTTATCTATTTATTGTCTATTTATTTTGTATTATTTAATTGTAATTATTTTCACAGAAAGACACTTTAACAAATCTAAATGTCAATATCCCTTATCTTTAGATTTTTTTAAAGACACTTAAGAAAGATAGACAGAAATAAAGAGAGTGAGGAAAAGAAAAACAAAGAAGAATGTAGAGACTGAGTCAGTGAAAGAAAGGGAGAGAGAAGACAAATAAGTAGGAGAAGGAAAGAAAGAGAAACAAAAAAATAAAACGAAAATAGAGAGAGAGAAACAAATGTGGAAAGAAATAGAGAATAAGAAAAAAGGGAGAAAGAAAGATGGGAGAAAGATCGAAAGAGAAATAAATGAAGAAAAAAGGGAAATGCAGGGGGAGAAAAGGAATTAAGAGAAAGTGTGAGACAAATTAGGGAGGAAAAAGACAGAAAGGGGAGATAAAGCAGTGAGAGAAAAAAGGATAAAAAGAAGAGTGTGGCAAAGGAAGAAAGAGAAGGAGACAGAGAGAAGAAAGAAAAAAAAGATGCTATAGGGTAGCGAGAAAGGAAAAAATGCAGGAGAGAAAGGGAGAACAACAGATAGGACAGAGAGTTGCAGAAAAAGAAAGAGGGGAGAGTAAGAGAGAAAGTAAGGAGAGAAAGAAAGAGAAAAGAAAGAAGAATGATTGTATTATAATACCAATGTGGTGGGGTAAATCAGATTGAATAGGCCTACCTGATAGACGGCGAGTGCTGCCTCCTGCTGGAGGTGACCAGTACAGCACAAATGACATTTAGTTCTTTTTACTGCCCACCGCACAGGACGGTGAATTAACCTCGCTATAAGAGGGATTGATTGTTCTCCAACTCATCCTAGAGATATTGGATGCAGCCCCCTCATTTCTCCAGAGAACACAATTAAACTGTGAATATGCGTGTGGTATCTCTTGCATTAAATGTGGATGTGCTTTTGTCAGACTGTGTGAGCTTGTTCACACCTTTTTGACTAAATGCACGAGTTTTATACAACCCCAACAGTACGGTAAATGAAAAAAATATAAACATGCAGTGTTTCTTAAATGTACGTTGACTTTCACTGGGGGTGCCTCCGTGTCTATGTTACCTTCTGGTGCTCTTCCTTTAGTTAGGCTGTTAATATTAATATCTCCCGGAGTCGTTAGCCACACTCTGAAAATGCTGAATTTTATTGTCTCTTCCTCTTAAATCCAGTAAAAACTAATTCCATCTTTTTGACTTCCTTCAAGTTACTGACTGCCTACCTGTCCAATCTGATAACCAATGGACGTTCCACCCTCTGTCCAGCCAGACTGAATTTTGGCAAGTCATCCCACCACAGATAAGCTGCTCACTGCCCATTTATTCCACCTGCCTCAGACCAGCTTTATATAAACTCTAGGCTTTTTTCTAACTGCTGCCACTGCTGGTGTAGATATTCATCTAAATATATTAGACCTGTGCTGGTGTATACTGACTTTATAACAATCGTTTATACATTGTCTGACCAGAGGAAGATGGATCCCCCCTTGTATATTAGCCTTGAAAGTACATGTGATAGTACATGTGGTAGTACTAGGTAGTACATGTGGTAAAAGTAACTATAGTAGTCCTCCCCCAGCTCTGAGAGAGTTGTTCTTGCCTCTGTTGCTAACTGGTGGTTTTGTGTTGTATGTTTAATGTTTTGGCTGATTCTCTGTCCTGCTATCACATTTCTGTAAAGCTGCTTTGTGACAACATCAGTTTTAAAATGTACTATATAAATAAAATTTATTTTAATTGATTTTCATTCTTTGCCAAGGCCTGGAGCTTTATTCACTCTATAACCACCACATTGCATGAACTCCTTCAGTTCAGGTCCCTAAGCTCTAAACATGCTGATCCTCACTCTTCTGTTTCTTGTTTTTTCAACCCTTATTTTAACTATTCAGCTGCACAACATTGAATTCTGTGAATTCATCATGAAAATCAGTTTTACATATTATTAATGAACTAATGAATACCAGACTTCTGGTTTAGACAATGGATATACACATTGAGATTTGTGTTTTTTTTGCTTTTCCATTTATTTATTTTAACACATTATTTTTATGCATTATTGCTTCTTTTTTCCCTGTGAGAGGAAGAGAATACAGCTCTGTACCACAACATAGAGATATGATCGCTGTAACAATCACAGTGGAGCGGCTGTTTTCTGTCATTATAGGGACACTAATCTTAAAGGCAAAAAAAAAAAAAAAAAAAAAGGTTCCCTTTTTTAGATTATTAGAAGAGGGGCTCCTTTCAGCTTTTTCTTTGGTGTGGATTCTTAAAAGACGAAAAAAGACCTCCACAACAACTGTCTGGCAACAGACCAACACAGTAACACAGCTGAACACAGTCAGAGTTTGAGATACTGCTCAAGTCGAACACTGTAAACAAACTCAGTTCAAGGACAACACAGTTCATCCACAGAAAGAATATACATGTTCTATAAAAGCCATTGGAATAATATTCCTTGTAAACTCTATAGACTCTATTTGGTATTACATTAGTTTAGAATAGTAAAAGTTAATTTGTGGCAGAGGGCAACAATTACTTAAGGCAATTTAATTATGAAATTGTTCTCTCTACTGCCCCCAGTGGACAAGTATGGTAATTCTAAAGATGGGGTGCTAAAACAAACAAGCAAACCAAAATACAACACATATCCAATGTAAAATAATTGGTACTGAAAATGTAAACTCGCAATATTTTAAAGGTAAACACAAAATAGACCCATTAAAACGTAAAAAGCTTGTAAAGTAATACAATAATTGAATAAGTGCAGCCTTACAATACTGAGCGCGTCTGCAGAGGACTGAAGAACATGGCTGTGACTAAGACATGAACTCTGCCTTAACACTGAAGCTTAGTAAGTGCTAAACCTTACTGGTTAGGAAAACATACACACAACATACACACAGAACAAAGTCAGATAGAACCACAGGTAAAGCTTCTTTAAAGTGCTTTAAACAGATACCTGCCCGGAAACGGCGAGAGTACCAAAGATAATATGTCTGTTCTGCTTTTTCCTGCTACAACTGCACAGACTTCCTGTTAATACTGCATCAAATCTTCATGATTTTAGAAACATTTAGACATCCAGAAAGGAAGAGGGGATGTTTGCTGGCTCCAAGAGCTTCCACCTGCTTTTATTAAGTTCTAAACAGAAACAAAAGCACAAAAAAAGAAGTAGTTAAATTTGATATCAGACAAAACCAGAGGTGAAAAGTAATGGATTACATTTACTCACATTACTCTAACTGAGTAGATTGTATGAGTAATTTGTAGTTTTTATAGTAGTTTTTACAATAGGTAATTTTACTTTTACTCAAGTACATTATGACAAGTAATTTACTTCGCTATGTTGGAAAACTCCCCATTACTGACTAAATAATTAAATACTGGGAGAAAAAAAAATAAACTAAAACTAAAAAGGAATTTAAAAAACATTTTTTTTGTATGATTTCATGTTTTTAATGATAATTTTTATTCAAAAACATTAAACAATCTGCTTGAATGTAAAAAAAATACATGTAAATAGTAGTTTAAGCATAGCAATGGCACGTAAAAAAATAATAATGAACTGTAAAACTATAAAAATACAGTTTTGAGTCACCCATTTGACCTTTTTTTTAACAGTAAAGAAAAAAATAGATCATAGAAACCTATGCCACTTGTTCTTGAAAATGTTTTATGTGGTGGTCTGAACAAATACTGCCTAAAAGATCCAAATTATTATTTGGAATAATAGTTAATTAAAAAGATTTCATTTATGATTTGTTGTACTTTTTTACATCAAATAATTAAAAGTAACTATGTAACTTTTAATCAAAGTACATTTTAAATTTAGTACTTTTTTACTTTTCCTTGAGTAGATTTAAAGATGGGTATTTTTACTTTTACTTGAGTAAAATTTTAGCAAAGTAAAGTTATTTTTACTTAAAAACATTTTTTCAGTACTTTTTCCACCTCTGGACAAAACAAAGCAAACAGCAAAACTGTAAAATTAAAGTCCCATTCTTTAGGAAACATTTGAACCAAATTTTGTTGTTACTGATCAGTTTTGATAAATCAATAAATATGTAAAACTACACTAAAAACTGTACTGGTTAGAAAAAAATCCTGAATCCATATATTTTAAAGAGAAAGTTATCTACATTTTTTTTCAGAAGTATATATAGGTTTTCAGGTTGCGTCATACAGCAACACACACACTCACACACACACACACACACACCTGAGATAGCCAGCAGCATCTTCCTGCGTGCTCCAAATGTGGTGATTCCCAGTTCTTTTAGGTCTGGATCCGTCAGTGTGACGAACGTCTGCAGATCAATCTAAAACACACACACACACACACATACTGTGCAACTGGTTCTATTAAGTTAAGTGTGTTGTAGAAAAGAAAATGTGAGGTGGGCTACCCCCACCTCTCGTCCGGGGCTACAACTCCCCTACGTGTTCGTTGAATAGAGGAGTCAAGACAGATGGAGTGAAGCTGAAAGCAAACCAAGTATTTATTACAAACTGAATATTCAGGAGAACCAATACATATAAGACAGTGTTACAGCCGTCTAAGTAAGAGTTCTGACCCCCCTAATGATCTGACTCCATGTATATACCAAAAATGACGTGATATCTGCCGATGAGGCGTTTCTAAAATCATTCCATGTCAGCAGGCATGATGTTACGTGTTAGCGCTCAAGATTCGCTAGTCTTGGCCTTGAGTGTGTGCAGCCAGACAGTCCGGCATTGTTCAGTAATTAGACAGTGTTGCACTCCCTGTGCGCATGCCCTCCTTAATTTGACAGGTGAAGGACTTTACGTGCACGGAGAGAGAAAGACCGTATTGTTTGCCCAGAAGCCTCCTTTGTATTAAGTTAGGTCATGCAGAATGCACTATCTGATAATTTGTAGCGGTTAGTGAGAAAAACATGCAATCACACAATGGGTTTCAGTGAGGTGTCAGTGGCGCGTGATTCGTCCGCCATACAATGGGTCTATACGTTTATGTATCATGTGGTTTAGTTTGTCAGACTAAGGCCTGTGTTTAGTCACATGCTTGTTAAAAACAATGTTTCACTATATACCTGAAGAATACATGGTGGTTAATGGTTAGTTTTCTATATAAATGTGTGTAAGATATACTGTGAGTAATGGTCAACATGGTGTGAGTATTGGTTAATGCATACAAAATACAGGGTTTCACAGATGATTATGTAATTTTAGATACCAAGATAAGTAATCATGATTGTGAGATACTTGTCAATATATTCAAGGTAAAACAAGGTTTCTTCGTAAGATTTCCCACAAAAGTTAATAGTATCAGTGTTCTGGCACAATCCCTGTAATGTCTAATATAATCATTCTAATGCCACAGTGGTCTGGCAGGTTTGTTGGATGTAACTGACAGCATTTCTTAATGAACAAAAATTTTACAAAACAAAACTTGTGGACTTATACTTTAATAGTGTATGCTTTTATTCATTAAAGTATGTGCATATATTTTGTTATTTGTTTTTTAAGTTATTGTATATTTTTGCTTACCTTCTTAAGTGTGTTAATGTGACTATACTCAACCACAGAAAACAAAACCGAGAACAGGAAATCAGCCTAACTAAAAAAAAAATATCAAAGGCAGAGAGTGAATCATACCACAAACGACGTATCAGAGAAAGCAGCTCTGGGTTAATGAAAACCTCCAGTCTATATCCGTGTCTCAACATCTTACTTTTCTTTTCAGCTCTTCTCGGAAATGTTTTTTTTTTTTTTTTTACATTTCCCTTATTTGCATTCTCTGCCACACAGATGAGTTTTCCATTCACTGAAAAACATCTTCTTAAGCACACGGGTGTATGTAAAGATTTATTCTTCTTTAAAACGGGGAAGCAGTAAACAGCCTCTTTTGCTAAAAAAAAAAAAACACATTTAAACACAATATTCTGTGCAGATATTTGGACACCTTACACAGTCAATACTTAGTAAACAACCACTGACAGAAATCACAGCTTTCAAACACTTCTTATATCTGATAAACGTCTATTAATGCATGCACCTGCACCCATTCTTCTTTGCAGAAGGCCTGTAGTTCTGAGGTATTCCCTGCATGCTTGTTTTGCATAATAATTAGGAGCCTGTTATAGAAGCCATGCTATTTTCAGCTTCAGCCTTTTAATTACATTTGCATCCAGGACTTGCTGGTGTTCTGTGGAATCCATTGTTTCTTCCACATGTGAAAACTGCCAATTTTATGGGTGGAATAACAACCCATGGCGTGTAGACCCGCCCCCATGCTTCACAGGTGACGAGGTGCTCTTTTCTCTAACTATACCTTTGCTGATTGAGAGTTATATACTTACTTATACTTACTTAAATGTTTACTTTGTTAGTTTAAAGCGCTTGTTTTTGAATCACACCTGGTTTCTCTAGATGTTCAGTAGCATAGTTTACATTTAGGCCTTCATTTTTTAAGATACTTCCTTAAGGATTATGTTACAAGTAGCAAGTAGTGCTGCACAGTAGAACAGTGCACCTCCACTCTTGTGCACCTCTACTCTGGCTCTCTCTATTTTTTTGTCTTGATCACCAGTAGTTTACCAGTAGTGTTTGGGCATTTTTTTTTCTAAAAATTGCTGTACTGACCCTGTGAGATGATGTCTGCCAGTGTTGCTTGTTTGCTCCCATGGGCAATTCTAGCCAGATGCACGCAGTCACGATCATTACCCCCCACTAAAATGCATTTTTCAGGGTTTCTTGGTATCCCTGATTTTATCCTATTGTCCATAATTGCACTGAACTTCTATTTCTTCCTAAAATTCTTTGCTAAGAACACTCGGCTATCTTTTTTATAGCCGTCCCCTGCCTTGTGGGCATCAATTACATTTGTTTTTAAATCTTTAGACAGGTTAGACAGCTTAGAGGAGCCCATGGGTGCCAAGTGTAAGCATAAGGTTTGAAGAGGCTTTTGTTCCGGCTACTCTGACTCTAAGCAAGACAGAGCAAGAAACAGTGTGTTTTATAACTGATTATATAGTATTACTTCTTAGCAAACAATATGGGCCAACTTAACTGTGTGAACTCTTTTTACAACACTTCTCATGTCACGAGTTCTACCATTGTGTGTAATATCAGTCAAAATCAGCCACTGGCACTGAAACAGGGAGATTTGTTCTACATGTGAATCGTGACTCAGTTGTGACTATCTAGCTGGTGTTTTCTACCAATTATAGAGGGACGAAGCTTCCAGCAGGGAATCTACCTCAGCGGTACATATGCAGGCTTGAGTGATGGTCCAAACTCTTCAGTGCAGGTCACTTCATCACTGGTGCTCAGACGCTGCACAGTCTGCCCACTCTGATGGAGCCAAGTGAGTAATACACACAATGAATTATTCATCAGGCCCTCCCAAAGCCTGTCACTGCGTTTCTCTTCACCATGCACAGAGATGATCCAGGCTGCCATCAATAATAGCTCCAACACTGAACCCTGCTCCACAGCTCTGTAGGGCTGACTGCAATGATGGTGAATGAAGAGGCAACTGTCTTGTTTTACTTTGCTTTTCTGACTTACGCTTGTTGAGTAGTGACTCGATCACTAGAGTATGACTCTGTGTTATTCCTATTCGTCTTATTTGTGATACTTCATTTCCAATAATCAGATATCTCACTTCTCCCGTGATCTGGAGAACATACTCACGCATGTTGATAGTGGCTCTCTGATGCCAGCAGATCATATACAACATTCAGAAAAGCAGAACATTGTATATCTTTGGTTCTATACCTTTGGTTAGTTTTGGTTTCATACTGCAGTTTAGTAAGTAGAATAAAGAGCTTTACTACATCCTGTCCTCATCCGCTACATGATCTGCATCTCTCTATACTCCATTCATAGTTCATAATTGCTAGCTGTGCTGCTTTATGAGGCTAAAACTCCCTGTGGACCTTCCTATTTACAGTTATAACACAATTACACCGTAAGCTTTTATATCTTTTAGCAACATCAGAAAACATTATATATGCAGAGGAAAGACTGTTAATTATATGTGTATATACAGCTCTGGAAAAAAATTAAGAGAGCACTTTCTGAATTGATTTTGCTATTTATAGGTATATATTTAAGTAAAATCAACATTGTTGTTTTATTCTATAAACTATGTACAGTATTTCTCCCAAATTCCAAGTAAAAATATTGTCATTCAGAGCATTTATTTGCAGAAAATGAGAAATGGCTGAAATAACAAAAAAGATGCAGAGCTTTCAGACCTCAAATAATGCAAAGAAAACTAGCTCACATTCATAAAGTTTTAAGATTTCAGAAATTAACATTTGGTGAAATAACCCTTGTTTTTAATCACAGTATTAATGCATCTTGGCATGTTGTACTCCACAAGTCTTACACACTGATTTTGAAATAAAATTCAAGCAGTTCAGCTTGGTTTGATGGCTTGTGATCATCCATCTTCCTCTTGATTATATTCCAGAGGTTTTCAATTTGGTAAAATCAAAGAAATGTATCATTTTTAAGTGGTCTCTTATTTTTTCCAAAGCTGTATTTAGCAGTGGTTTCTTGATGTGGGGTTTGGGGAGTTGTATGTTTGGCAGAATGACTCCCTGAAATGAGGCTTTGCTGGGTGGGATATCTGTATAATCTGATGAGTGCTATAACTGCACTTTTGTGGTAGATGTAGGTTTAAAGCATATACTGAATTAAAGTAAACATACACAAAAATGTGCACTGCTGCTTTCGCTACATTTAACTTTGTCACTCGTCTTTTCTTTGTGTTTTTCTCACTTTTTTCCAACCTTCTTTCTCTGAGGGCACATGAATGAAGAAAAGTGGAAAATTGGAATAGTTCTTGCATGACGACAGTGGCTGCTGCCCCTCTCCAGCCCCCTCCCCTTCAGTCTATTCTGAGCACACGTTTATCTTGCCCCTCTGCTCCCGTGCTTCCGCAGGTCATTGGTCAGCATAAGGGGAATGAAGTGCTCATGATGGACAGTGTGGATTCCCCCCAGATTGCAGGTGTGGGCCTTTCCAAGCTTGCAACACTTTGGCATGTCAATGTGTATTTAATATTTAACACAATTAAACCCTAGAACATGATGATCCAACAGCTAATACATCACACTAATGCTGGGCAATACTATGCCTGTACTGTTTTACTGTGAACCCATTACAGCAGTTTCAGGTTCAGCAGTATTTTATAATATAAGTGCTAAATTTGATACATAATGTGCATTATTTCATGATTTGTAAATGCCTTAAAAATCATTAATAATCAGTTATTAATAACACAAACGTAGAAAGGGCAACAATGTTGTTTGCCAAATAGTGAACCCACAGCCATCTATATTGTTGCCCTTTCTACGTATGTGTTATAACTGATTATTAATGATTTTTAAGGCATTTACAACCTAATTAGTAACCGTTAATAAACTAATTGTAAACCATTTATAAACGCTTTATAAAGGTAGTCTTATTTTAAAGTGGTACCAATTTTTCCAATATTGTGCAGCCATAGTGTGAAGCCAGTTCTGAAGCTGGGAAAGAAAGTTGAAAGCTGTGCGCACAAAAAGTGAAAGCACAGGATTTGAACAAGTATCTGTGCTATGCTAAAAGCTAACCCTAGTCTAGCAGCTTTATGAGCAAGGCTATTAGACAAGCCTCACTGACAAGATACCAGCAGTAGTTTGTAAAGCCCTGGAATAACTGCAAGAATTAATTACACTGTTACTAATTATAACAATAACTTATCAATTTCTTATAAGCCCAACATTAAACATCGGCTGTTAAATGCCTGAAATAAAGACCAAAGCTGATCTGACATTGCACTAAACTGAACCCCACACCATGACAAAAGTCTTCTGCAGCATTCAGCATCATGCCTGAATGACAGTCAACAGAATATCACGCTGTATTAGCATTACAGTGATTTTCACTGTGATTTATATATCATTTGTCTGGTCTGCATTCATGTCACTAGACTGACCAATAACCACATCCCCCAGTGTGATCTAACCTCTAGTCTGTGCCCTAAAGACAATTTCCCTATCCTGGCAGTAGCAGTGTGAGCTGAAACGCTGGGTCTCATAAAACATTCAGAGCTAATTTAACTGGACCCCTGTGGGAAGGGAAGCATTTAAACGCATTTTCCTGTTTTTGTGTCTCTTTTTCTCCTCCTACCATTTTTTCCACTACTAGATATGCCTTAAAACCCTTTTTTTTTTACTTAAGAGTTTACTCTTTCTCACTCGCAGTGCATTAAACGAACTGAGAAATGCTGAAACAAGGCTTCAAAATGAATAGGAAATGCATCAGCAAACCTGTTAATACAGAAAGAAAATAAATTTCATGATGCAACTAAAATATGAATACATGATTGTGCCGTATGTCCAATTTTTGTGGACCTTTTTTAACAAATGCATTCATTTACTTTAAGTTTTACCTATTGCTGAGTATTGGCACCATAACTAATGCCAGGTATAGGACACAGGAGAATAGAATAGAATAACCCTATAGCATTGAGAGGTGGAGCAGTGGAACTGAAATAATGGTGCTCCATCCTCAGTTGGTGTTTAGATGAAGTTCTGATGACCCAACATCCTGAACTCACTAATGCTTGTGTAGCTGAATGCAATCAGTTCCCTACAGCAATGCCTTACAATCTAGTAGAACACATTCCCTGGACAGTAGATACATGTAGTCAATACAAATACATAAGGCAAAAAAGTAAACACAATGAACAAAGACAAGGAAAAGCTCTGCAGATACACAGTCATGCTGTACAAACCTCACTTGAACTTGTACGTTAAAACATTTAGTACTAAGAAGGGCGGCGAGGGCAAATAAATAGCAGAATGACAGCTGATTGGTTAAGAGCATGCTTGGTCAGTGTAGTGCTCCATTATGATATACCTACATAGTGAGACCTTTTTAAATGTAATGTAATTGACTGTGTGAAACCAGGATGTGTATAAAAAAATACTAGAGACCCAGACTAAAAGAGTAAAAGTACAAGCGCTCTATCATAAAAAAAGTTGTGAGTAGAAGTTAAAGTGTTCTTTAAGCATCACATTTAAGTAGAAGTACTAAAGTATTAAAACATTTTTGTACTTAAAAGTAATATTCTAAAATGTACTACTAAAGTACTGAGAGTAAAAATACAGTACTGTCTTATGTGATCAGTGTTTTTTTAGACAATCCTGAATACTGGTAGCCTTTTAGCCTTATTGGCCAATCCCAGATATTAACAGAGGGTGGGTCTGGGTGCCACATTAATCTTTCCAAGCAAACCTGTTGATACATCATTAGATACTGCGAGTTTCTGTACAGAACAGAACTTAAGTTAACTTTGCTAGTTTTGCTGTGTTCAGACAGTCACTGTACTGAGCTATGTGCTGTACTCTTGACAGGGGTACCCAGTCAGTAGTGTTAAATTGTTTTTACTTTGCTTCCCCCATTGACAAGTAAGTTTGACCAATTTGTTTGACACAAGTGGCAACATTCATACTGCACACAGAGCATGGATGACAACACTGGTTTTAAAGGGGTTCTGCAGCCATGTGTGAAGGTCCACATTACCATCAAGAGGCTGAATAAAGAACTGCAGCATTCTGACCTCACGCAATGCTGGAGCAACTTGCCAAATATGGGTCAAAATCTACACACAGCCAATCAATCTCATCTCCTATCATTTTTATTTTTTATAACTGCTCATTTAATACTTAATATTGATAAAGTTTGCATCAAATAAATTAGAGATTTCCCCCAAAGAGGAAAAAAAAGGTCATTCTAACTCCAAGTATTGCAAGTTTCTAGAATCATTACCTCCATTTGTTTTTGCGCCTGCTGCAACTGAAGCAAGAGGCACTGCTTGTCTTGAAGTAGGTCAGCCACAGTCTTAGGCGGGTCAGTGTTCTGACCTGGCAACAGTGCCAGGTTTTCTCGCTGCAACTCTTTTAGGCTATGCTGAGACTTATTCTCCGAGGACTTCAAGACAGACACTGCCGAATCATATTTGTCCAAAAGGTGCTACAAGAGAAATCATTTCAAACTAGATTGCAGTTCCTACAGAAACTGCGAGTGTGATTGCAGCGCTGGCTGGTATCTGCTAAGGTGTTGCTAGGTGGTTGCTAAGGTGTTGCTAGGTGGTTGCTAAGGTGTTGCTATGGTATCCGGGGTGGTTGCTAAGATGTTGCTAGGTGGTTGCTAGGTGGTTGCTAAGGTATTGCTAGGCGGTTGCTAAGGTGTTGCTATGGTATCCGGGATGGTTGCTAAGGTGTTGCTAGGTGGTTGCTAGGGTGTTGCTAGGCAGTTGCTAAGGTGTTGCTATGGTATCCAGGGTGGTTGCTAAGGTGTTGCTAGGTGGTTGCTAGGCGGTTGCTAAGGTGTTGCTATGGTATCCGGGGTGGTTGCTAAGGTGTTGCTAAGTGGTTGCTAGGTGGTTGCTAAGGTGTTGCTAGGCGGTTGCTAAGGTGTTGCTATGGTATCCAGGGTGGTTGCTAAGGTGTTGCTAGGTGGTTGCTAGGCAGTTGCTAAGGTGTTGCTATGGTATCCGGGGTGGTTGCTAAGGTGTTGCTAGGTGGTTGCTAGGTGGTTGCTAGGGTGTTGCTAGGCGGTTGCTAAGGTGTTGCTATGGTATCCGGGGTGGTTGCTAAGGTGTTGCTAAGTGGTTGCTATGTGGTTGCTAAGGTGTTGCTAGGCGGTTGCTAAGGTGTTGCTATGGTATCCGGGGTGGTTGCTAAGGTGTTGCTAGGTGGTTGCTAGGTGGTTGCTAGAGTGTTGCTAGGCGGTTGCTAAGGTGTTGCTATGGTATCCGGGGTGGTTGCTAAGGTGTTGCTAGGTGGTTGCTAGGTGGTTGCTAGGGTGTTGCTAGGCGGTTGCTAAGGTGTTGCTATGGTATCCGGGGTGGTTGCTAAGGTGTTGCTAGGTGGTTGCTAGGTTGTTGCTAGGGTGTTGCTAGGCGGTTGCTAAGGTGTTGCTATGGTATCCAGGGTGGTTGCTAAGGTGTTGCTAGGTGGTTGCTAGGTGGTTGCTAAGGTGTTGCTAGGCGGTTGCTAAGGTGTTGCTATGGTATCCGGGGTGGTTGCTAAGGTGTTGCTAGGTGGTTGCTAGGTGGTTGCTAGGTGTTGCTAGGCGGTTGCTAAGGTGTTGCTATGGTATCCGGGGTGGTTGCTAAGGTGTTGCTAGGTGGTTGCTAAGGTGTTGCTAGGCGGTTGCTAAGGTGTTGCTATGGTATCTGTGGTGGTTGCTAAGGTGTTGCTAGGTGGTTGCTAGGTGGTTGCTAGGGTGTTGCTAGGCGGTTGCTAAGGTGTTGCTATGGTATCCGGGGTGGTTGCTAAGGTGTTGCTAGGTGGTTGCTAGGTGGTTGCTAAGGTGTTGCTAGGCGGTTGCTAAGGTGTTGCTATGGTATCCGGGGTGGTTGCTAAGGTGTTGCTAGGTGGTTGCTAGGCAGTTGCTAAGGTGTTGCTATGGTATCCGGGGTGGTTGCTAAGGTGTTGCCAAGTGGTTTCTATGCGGTTGCTAAGGTGTTGCTAGGCGGTTGCTAAGGTGTTGCTATGGTATCCGGGGAGGTTGCTAAGGTGTTGCTAGGTGGTTGCTAGGTGGTTGCTAAGGTGTTGCTAGGCGGTTGCTAAGGTGTTGCTATGGTATCTGTGGTGGTTGCTATGGTGTTTCTAGGTGGTTGCTAGGTGATTTATATGCATAAATTAGATTAAATGGTACGCAACGTGCAAATACATCAATCAGCTATGCACGCTAGGTTGCTCTGGCCGTTCGGGGGTGTCCAAACTTTTGACCCGTGGCTCCATTACACACAGTACTGGGGGGCCGGGGTGTCCAAACTTTTGACCCGTGGCTCCATTACACACAGTACCTGGGGGGCCGGGGTGTCCAAACTTTTGACCTAATGCTGTTTTATCCCATAGCTGCTCCATACACTCACAGTACTGGAGTTCTAGCTACCTGTCCTTCGATCTAGCTGCCGTCCTCCGATTGGCCCCATTCATTCCAATGGGGCCACTTCGTACGACAATCGTACGAAATCCGTACGTCGTAACTTTTCGTAACGCATATTTTCGGAAAGAGCTCAATAAGTTCTACAGGTCCTCAATTGGTTTCATCTTCGTATTTCAAAAATTGCGACGTCCACGGGCGTGCAAAGTTCTGCCCATTCATTTTCAATGGGCAAAAAAACGCGTACTTACGAAGTTTTTACGAAAAACGTAAGTCCGATCGGAAAGCTGTATACAAGCCCACCATTCCCGATATGGACGCACGTTTTCTCTTTTGAACGAAGTCGATATTTCGAAAACTGCGGCACTAGTTAACCGGACAAAAAACAGGTGGAATAATAATAATAACTAGATTGCAGTTCCTGCAGAAACTGCGAGTGTGATTGCAGTGCTGGCTGGTATCTGCTAAGGTGTTGCTAAGGTGTTGCTATGGTATCCGGGGTGGTTGCTAAGATGTTGCTAGGTGGTTGCTAAGCTGTTGCTAGGCGGTTGCTAAGGTGTTGCTATGGTATCTGGGGTGGTTGCTAAGGTGTTGCTAGGTGGTTACTAGGTGGTTGCGAAGGTGTTGCTAGGTGGTTGCTAAGGTGTTGCTAGGCGGTTGCTAAGGTGTTGCTATGGTATTTGGGGTGGTTGCTAAGGTGTTGCTAGGTGGTTGCTAGGTGGTTGCTAGGTGGTTGCTAAGGTGTTGCTAGGCGGTTGCTAAGGTGTTGCTATGGTATCCGGGGTGGTTGCTAAGGTGTTGCTAGGTGGTTGCTAGGTGGTTGCTAGGGTGTTGCTAGGCGGTTGCTAAGGTGTTGCTATGGTATCCGGGGTGGTTGCTAAGGTGTTGCTAGGTGGTTGCTAGGTGGTTGCTAGGGTGTTGCTAGGCGGTTGCTAAGGTGTTGCTATGGTATCCGGGGTGGTTGCTAAGGTGTTGCTAGTTGGTTGCTAGGTGGTTGCTAAGGTGTTGCTAGGCGGTTGCTAAGGTGTTGCTATGGTATCCGGGGTGGTTGCTAAGGTGTTGCTAGGTGGTTGCTAGGTGGTTGCTAAGGTGTTGCTAGGTGGTTGCTAAGGTGTTGCTATGGTATCCGGGGTGGTTGCTAGGGTGTTGCTAGGTGGTTGCTAGGTGGTTGCTAAGGTGTTGCTAGGCGGTTGCTAAGGTGTTGCTATGGTATCCGGGGTGGTTGCTAAGGTGTTGCTAGGTGGTTGCTAGGTGGTTGCTAGGGTGTTGCTAGGCGGTTGCTAAGGTGTTGCTATGGTATCCGGGGTGGTTGCTAAGGTGTTGCTAGGTGGTTGCTAGGTGGTTGCTAAGGTGTTGCTAGGCGGTTGCTAAGGTGTTGCTATGGTATCCGGGGTGGTTGCTAAGGTGTTGCTAGGTGGTTGCTAGGTGGTTGCTAAGGTGTTGCTAGGCGGTTGCTAAGGTGTTGCTATGGTATCCGGGGTGGTTGCTAAGGTGTTGCTAGGTGGTTGCTAGGTGGTTGCTAGGGTGTTGCTAGGCGGTTGCTAAGGTGTTGCTATGGTATCCGGGGTGGTTGCTAAGGTGTTGCTAGGTGGTTGCTAGGGTGTTGCTAGGCGGTTGCTAAGGTGTTGCTATGGTATCCGGGGTGGTTGCTAAGGTGTTGCTAGGTGGTTGCTAGGTGGTTGCTAAGGTGTTGCTAGGCGGTTGCTAAGGTGTTGCTATGGTATCCGGGGTGGTTGCTAAGGTGTTGCTAGGTGTTTGCTAAGGTGTTGCTAGGCGGTTGCTAAGGTGTTGCTATGGTATCCGGGGTGGTTGCTAAGGTGTTGCTAGGTGGTTGCTAGGGTGTTGCTAGGCGGTTGCTAAGGTGTTGCTATGGTATCCGGGGTGGTTGCTAAGGTGTTGCTAGGTGGTTGCTAGGGTGTTGCTAGGCGGTTGCTAAGGTGTTGCTATGGTATCCGGGGTGGTTGCTAAGGTGTTGCTAGGTGGTTGCTAAGTGGTTGCTAGGGTGTTGCTAGGCGGTTGCTAAGGTGTTGCTATGGTATCCGGGGTGGTTGCTAAGGTGTTACTAGGTGGTTGCTAGGTGGTTGCTAAGGTGTTGCTAGGCGGTTGCTAAGGTGTTGCTATGGTATCCGTGGTGGTTGCTAAGGTGTTGCTAGGTGTTTGCTAGGTGGTTGCTAAGGTGTTGCTAGGCGGTTGCTAAGGTGTTGCTATGGTATCCGGGGTGGTTGCTAAGGTGTTGCTAGGTGGTTGCTAGGTGGTTGCTAAGGTGTTGCTAGGTGGTTCCTAGGTGATGTATATGCATAAATTAGATTAAATGGTGTTTGCACGTTGCTACGCAACGTGCAAATACATCAATCAGCTATGCACGCTAGGTTGCTCTGGCCGTTCGGGGGTGTCCAAACTTTTGACCCGTGGCTCCATTACACACAGTACTGGGGGGCCGGGGTGTCCAAACTTTTGACCCGTGGCTCCATTACACACAGTACTGGGGGGCCGGGGTGTCCAAACTTTTGACCTAATGCTGTTTTATCCCATAGCTGCTCCATACACTCACAGTACTGGAGTTCTAGCTACCTGTCCTTCGATCTAGCTGCCGTCCTCCGATGGCCCCATTCATTCCAATGGGGCCACTTCGTACGACAATCGTACGAAATCCGTACGTCGTAACTTTTCGTAACGCATATTTTCGGAAAGAGCTCAATAAGTTCTACAGGTCCTCAATTGGTTTCATCTTCGTATTTTAAAAATTGCGATGTCCACGGGCGTGCAAAGTTCTGCCCATTCATTTTCAATGGGCAAAAAAACGCGTACTTACGAAGTTTTTACGAAAAACGTTATTCCGATCGGAAAGCTGTATACAAGCCCACCATTCCCGATAAGGACGCACGTTTTCTCTTTTGAACGAAGTCGATATTTCGAAAACTGCGGCACTAGTTAACCGGACAAAAAACAGGTGGAACTAGATTGCAGTTCCTACAGAAACTGCGAGTGTGATTGCAGTGCTGGCTGGTATCTGCTGTGGTGTTGCTAAGGTGTTGCTAAGTGGTTGCTAAGGTGTGGCTATGGTATCCGGGGTGGTTGCTAAGGTGTTGCTAAGTGGTTGCTAGGTGGTTGCTAAGGTGTTGCTAGGCGGTTGCTAAGGTGTTGCTATGGTATCTGGGGTGGTTGCTAAGGTGTTGCTAGGTGGTTGCTAAGGTGTTGCTAGGCGGTTGCTAAGGTGTTGCTATGGTATCCGGGGTGGTTGCTAAGGTGTTGCTAGCTGGTTGCTAGGTGGTTGCTAAGGTGTTGCTAGGCGGTTGCTAAGGTGTTGCTATGGTATCCGGGGTGGTTGCTAAGGTGTTGCTAGGTGGTTGCTAGGTGGTTGCTAAGTTGTTGCTAGGCGGTTGCTAAGGTGTTGCTATGGTATCCGGGGTGGTTGCTAAGGTGTTGCTAGGTGGTTGCTAGGGTGTTGCTAGGCGGTTGCTAAGGTGTTGCTATGGTATCCGGGGTGGTTGCTAAGGTGTTGCTAGGTGGTTGCTAGGTGGTTGCTAGGGTGTTGCTAGGCGGTTGCTAAGGTGTTGCTATGGTATCCGGGGTGGTTGCTAAGGTGTTGCTAGGTGGTTGCTAGGTGGTTGCTAGGGTGTTGCTAGGCGGTTGCTAAGGTGTTGCTATGGTATCCAGGGTGGTTGCTAAGGTGTTGCTAGGTGGTTGCTAGGGTGTTGCTAGGCGGTTGCTAAGGTGTTGCTATGGTATCCGGGGTGGTTGCTAAGGTGTTGCTAGGTGGTTGCTAGGTGGTTGCTAGGGTGTTGCTAGGCGGTTGCTAAGGTGTTGCTATGGTATCCGGGGTGGTTGCTAAGGTGTTGCTAGGTGGTTGCTAGGTGGTTGCTAGGGTGTTGCTAGGCGGTTGCTAAGGTGTTGCTATGGTATCCGGGGTGGTTGCTCAGGTGTTGCTAGGTGGTTGCTAGGTGGTTGCTAGGGTGTTGCTAGGCGGTTGCTAAGGTGTTGCTATGGTATCCGGGGTGGTTGCTAAGGTGTTGCTAGGTGGTTGCTAGGGTGTTGCTAGGCGGTTGCTAAGGTGTTGCTATGGTATCCGGGGTGGTTGCTAAGGTGTTGCTAGGTGGTTGCTAGGTGGTTGCTAGGGTGTTGCTAGGCAGTTGCTAAGGTGTTGCTATGGTATCCGGGGTGGTTGCTAAGGTGTTGCTAGGTGGTTGCTAGGTGGTTGCTAGGGTGTTGCTAGGCGGTTGCTAAGGTGTTGCTATGGTATCCGGGGTGGTTGCTAAGGTGTTGCTAGGTGGTTGCTAGGTGGTTGCTAAGGTGTTGCTAGGCGGTTGCTAAGGTGTTGCTATGGTATCCGGGGTGGTTGCTAAGGTGTTGCTAGGTGGTTGCTAGGTGGTTGCTAAGGTGTTGCTAGGCGGTTGCTAAGGTGTTGCTATGGTATCCGGGGTGGTTGCTAAGGTGTTGCTAGGTGGTTGCTAGGGTGTTGCTAGGCGGTTGCTAAGGTGTTGCTATGGTATCCGGGGTGGTTGCTAAGGTGTTGCTAGGTGGTTGCTAGGGTGTTGCTAGGCGGTTGCTAAGGTGTTGCTATGGTATCCGGGGTGGTTGCTAAGGTGTTGCTAGGTGGTTGCTAGGTGGTTGCTAGGGTGTTGCTAGGCGGTTGCTAAGGTGTTGCTATGGTATCCGGGGTGGTTGCTAAGGTGTTGCTAGGTGGTTGCTAGGTGGTTGCTAGGGTGTTGCTAGGCGGTTGCTAAGGTGTTGCTATGGTATCCGGAGTGGTTGCTAAGGTGTTGCTAGGCGGTTGCTATGGTATTCGGGGAGGTTGCTAAGGTGTTGCTAAGTGGTTGGTAGGTGGTTGCTAAGGTGTTGCTAGGCGGTTGCTAAGGTGTTGCTATGGTATCCGGGGTGGTTGCTAAGGTGTTGCTAGGTGGTTGCTAAGGTGTTGCTACGCGGTTGCTAAGGTGTTGCTATGGTATTTGGGGTGGTTGCTAAGGTGTTGCTAGGTGGTTGCTAGGTGGTTGCTAGGTGGTTGCTAAGGTGTTGCTAGGCGGTTGCTAAGGTGTTGCTATGGTATCCGGGGTGGTTGCTAAGGTGTTGCTAGGTGGTTGCTAGGGTGTTGCTAGGCGGTTGCTAAGGTGTTGCTATGGTATCTTGGGTGGTTGCTAAGGTGTTGCTAGGTGGTTGCTAGGTGGTTGCTAGGGTGTTGCTAGGCGGTTGCTAAGGTGTTGCTATGGTATCCGGGGTGGTTGCTAAGGTGTTGCTAGGTGGTTGCTAGGGTGTTGCTAGGCGGTTGCTAAGGTGTTGCTATGGTATCCGGGGTGGTTGCTAAGGTGTTGCTAGGTGGTTGCTAGGGTGTTGCTAGGCGGTTGCTAAGGTGTTGCTATGGTATCCGGGGTGGTTGCTAAGGTGTTGCTAGGTGGTTGCTAGGTGGTTGCTAGGGTGTTGCTAGGCGGTTGCTAAGGTGTTGCTATGGTATCCGGGGTGGTTGCTAAGGTGTTGCTAGGTGGTTGCTAGGTGGTTGCTAGGTGGTTGCTAGGGTGTTGCTAGGCGGTTGCTAAGGTGTTGCTATGGTATCCGGGGTGGTTGCTAAGGTGTTGCTAGGTGGTTGCTAGGGTGTTGCTAGGCGGTTGCTAAGGTGTTGCTATGGTATCCGGGGTGGTTGCTAAGGTGTTGCTAGGTGGTTGCTAGGTGGTTGCTAGGGTGTTGCTATGGTATCCTGGGTGGTTGCTAAGGTGTTGCTAGGTGGTTGCTAGGTGGTTGCTAGGGTGTTGCTAGGCGGTTGCTAAGGTGTTGCTATGGTATCCGGGGTGGTTGCTAAGGTGTTGCTAGGTGGTTGCTAGGTGGTTGCTAGGGTGTTGCTAGGCGGTTGCTAAGGTGTTGCTATGGTATCCGGAGTGGTTGCTAAGGTGTTGCTAGGTGGTTGCTAGGGTGTTGCTAGGCGGTTGCTATGGTATTCGGGGAGGTTGCTAAGGTGTTGCTAAGTGGTTGGTAGGTGGTTGCTAAGGTGTTGCTAGGCGGTTGCTAAGGTGTTGCTATGGTATCCGGGGTGGTTGCTAAGGTGTTGCTAGGTGGTTGCTAGGGTGTTGCTAGGCGGTTGCTAAGGTGTTGCTATGGTATCCGGGGTGGTTGCTAAGGTGTTGCTAGGTGGTTGCTAGGGTGTTGCTAGGCGGTTGCTAAGGTGTTGCTATGGTATCCAGGGTGGTTGCTATGGTGTTTCTAGGTGGTTGCTAGGTGATGTATATGCATAAATTTGATTAAATGGTGTTTGCACGTTGCTACGCAACGTGCAAATACATCAATCAGCTATGCACGCTAGGTTGCTCTGGCCGTTCGGGGGTGTCCAAACTTTTGACCCGTGGCTCCATTACACACAGTACTGGGGGGCCGGGGTGTCCAAACTTTTGACCCGTGGCTCCATTACACACAGTACTGGGGTGCCGGGGTGTCCAAACTTTTGACCTAATGCTGTTTTATCCCATAGCTGCTCCATTACACACAGTACTGGAGTTCTAGCTACCTGTCCTTCGATCTAGCTGCCGTCCTCCGATTGGCCCCATTCATTCCAATGGGGCCACTTCGTACGACAATCGTACGAAATCCGTACGTCGCAACTTTTCGTAACGCATATTTTCGGAAAGAGCTCAATAAGTTCTACAGGTCCTCAATTGGTTTCATCTTCGTATTTCAAAAATTGCGACGTCCACGGGCGTGCAAAGTTCTGCCCATTCATTTTCAATGGTCAAAAAAACGCGTACTTACGAAGTTTTTACGAAAAACGTAAGTCCGATCGGAAAGCTGTATACAAGCCCACCATTCCCGATATGGACGCACGTTTTCTCTTTTGAACGAAGTCGATATTTCGAAAACTGCGGCACTAGTTAACCGGACAAAAAACAGGTGGAATTAGGCCTGGACAATAATTCGATATCGGTATTTATCGCGATAAGAAATGTTTCAATAACGGTGATATCATTTTTGTGGTATATCGATATGTATTATTTACAGAATCTGTCACGGACATGCGTTTTACTGGCGTCAGCTCGCCGCACAGCTGAACACAATCAGCTTCCGTAGCTGGACTATCTCTGTGCGTGATGACGTAATCACATAGGCACGTAGCCAGATAGGCTAGGCTAGGCTAGGCTAGGCTCGGGTCCGCTACGCATCTAAAATGCCTCGCGCTGGAGCCAAACGGAGCCGGCACGAGCGGATCCAAGGTTAAGGTAGGCTCGGTTTGCATCTGAAATGTTCCGCGCTGGAGTGGAACGGAACAGAACCGAGCCTAGCCTAGCCTCGGGTCTGCCCACGGGTCCGCTCGGTCCGCCTCTGGTTCGCTCGGTCCGCCCACGGGTCCGCGAGGTCAGCGGTCAGTTGCGGGTCCTCTTTGTCAGCCGCGGGTCCTCTTGGCTCCCAGCGCGGGACATTTTTGATGCAAAATGAATGCCCCTGCCGCTTCCACAAGTGATTAATTGAAGGAGGGAGGTCTAATTCAGTGGTGAGGATTTGGTTCGACTCTCGAAGGTCTGCTAAACTTCAGTTTGCTGCAAATTGTGCCGGAGAGTGGAGCCGACCAGCAGCGGTAACGTTAAAACATCTAATCTGTTCCACCACCTCAATCAGTTCCACTACATACAATATTTTCCTTATACTGGCTGAAGCACTTTTATAGCTTATGTTGTAAGTTATTTAAGTTATTTAAAGTTTATGAATCCTTTAGGTTTGTTTATTTGACGGGGATATCATGTTCCTTTTATGTTCACAAAGAGTTGTATTTTGGCTGAAGCACTTTTGTAGCTTATATTGTAACTAAGTTATTTATAGTTGATAAAGCCTATAGGTTTGTTTATTTGACGGGGAAATCTTGTTGCTTTTATGTGTATAAAGGCTTCTTGTGTTCTTTATCCTAGTTGGAACACTTTTGTTTTGATCTGTTAAAATTGTTTACAAAAGACTAAGAAGCTCTGCTTCTATCCTAATTTTAAGTTATTTTTATTGGTAATAGTTATATTGGCTTATGTTTGACAGGGATGTCATGTTTTTATTTTGCTATATGCAAATAAAATTGAGCATTGATTTATCTTGACTATTGTTTATTTCTTAAGTATTATAATGTTTTCGTGAAAGGAGGTTTCAAAGACTTAAATTAAGTAGACAGTAGTAGGTACTAGGGGTGTGCCATATCATATATCACGATATTATACTCTGAAATATCGTGCCACATCACTCACCCCTAATTATCACATCAGGGTACTAATTTTTTTGCTGTTTTAAGCAAAAGAAAAACTCACACATTTCTAATTTCCTATTAAATATCTACTAGAGACAGATTATATCTGTAAAGTGTCATTTATTTTACTTTAATACTGGATATATGGAGATATTTGGAGTGCATTATTATTATTAGTATCATGTAATTCTCAATTATTGACTTCTGTTATAAATCTGCTAAAATTGTTTTTTTTTTTAAATATCTTAAAGGTGTGCAATATCATATGGTATACAATAATAAAAAAGTTTTTTGTTTTTTTGTCATATCGCCAAGAGTATCGTTATCGCGATAATACCATGAAATATTGTGATATTATTTTAGGGCCATATCGCCCACCCCTAGTAGGTACGTATTTCCATTGCAGGGATTCTTAGCAGTTTTCTGAGGCCTTCTAAGTATTTATATCGATATCGGAATTATATCGTATCGACCGAAATTAAGGAATATATCGTGATATGAATTTTGGCCATATCGTCCAGCACTAGGTGGAATAATAATAATAATAAGAAGAAGAAGAATAAGACTTAAGAAGAACAATACTGTGATTGCATTACTGCAATCACACTAATAAGAAGAAGAAGAAGAAGAAGAAGAATAAGACTTAAGAAGATCAATACTGTGATTGCATTACTGCAATCACACTAACAAGAATGATTATCATTAAAGTGAATTTACAGCATGTGTCAATTAAATTAAGAAAAATAAAGCAAATAACAGTAGGCCTTACTTGATTGAAAGCTTTCTGACGATCAGCCAATGCTGTACGACGAACAAGCTCTCGCTCAAAAAACTGCACCACGGCTGCCTCGTCCGCACGTCTGGCCAGCGCTCTGCTCTGCTCATGGGCACTGATCTGTGCCTGATGTTCCTCAGAGAGTGACTGCATGCTTGGCTATACCATCTTCCAGGAACTCCAGAATGCTGTCCATATCCTATCACGGGTGGAGAGAGACATTTTCTTATTGTATCTTGTAGAAAATTATTTTAATAAAACTGGCCCTGAACAGCAACATTTACAACACAATGGAGTTAAAATAAATGGAATATTGTTCCAGTCCAGTAGTAAGGTAAACACTCCTACCTCTCGTACTCCTTGCAGCAGTTCCTGAAATTTACCTCCTTCCTCGTTCACATTAAAGGATGAGCCAGAGTCATTGGAAGCGATGCTGCATGAGGCATCCTTCATTAACAAACGGGCTTTATCAGCAGCCTGAAGCTGCTTCAACTCTTGTATCTAAACAGCACAAAGAAAACATCAATCACCTGACTGAATCTGCTTATTTAGCAAAACATGCAAGGAACACAAAATTACTAGTGAAAGTGTTTGTCGTCCCTTACCATTTCATCCTTTTCTTCCAATTCAACCTTAAGCTTGCTCTTTTCCTCTCGGAGCCCCTGCAGCACTTCTAGGAGCTGGTCCCGCTCTTCAGTTAGAGACAGAACATTTGCATGAAGGCTCTCCAGCTCCATGTTAGTCAAGTTGCTTTCAGCCTTTTCTGCCAGAAGACAGTCCTTTTCAGCAGTAACACACTGCATGTCTTCTCTTAGCTGTGTCATCTGCAGTAATGAGAGATTAACAATCTGATTAGTTGCACTTTTGTAATAACTTCACTTGTGCAAATTAAGGACAGTGTTCATTTTGATCAATGATTTAGATTTAGTTTTAGTTCTAGTCTTTTGGCTAAATTGTATGCATGTCTCACATTTTAGTCACAGTTATTAGATTTCGTCCATAGATGACAAAAACTAGACATTTTAGCAGTTTTAGTTAAAGCTAAAACTCTCCAGCCCATTCGAGGCCTGCAGTATTACATACTTTAATCTGGTTGTTAGCAATCACAGATAAGCTACTCCAGACCTAGGGTAGAAGGCTGGTGTGTCTGCATCTTTAATTCATAATTAAAAGCCCTTTGTTAGTTTTTCTGCTGGGATGTTATGAAGTTTGTTGGTAAATACATATTTATTAACTATAGTTTTGTAATTGCTTTTTTATTTTTTATTTTTTTTTTAGAAAAATACATCTAGGTTTTTTTATTTGTGTTATGGCGGAAAAAAGTGTGAATATAAAAGAAAAAAAATGTTTTCCATTTGTTTGCTTTCAGTGTCAATTAAAAATGTTAATTTATGTGCATTTTTAACAAAAATAAACATTTTCTCTCTTTCTCTCTCTGTCACTTACTCTCTTTCATGTTTATGGGTTGCTTATGGAATATTGGGAGTGTGTATACATTTATAAATATTGGACTGAGTTTAGGAGATTAGGAAATAGAGGTGTGCCAGTTCTGAAGCTGGGAAAGAAAGTTGAAAGCTGTGCGCACAAAAAGTGAAAGCACAGGATTTGAACAAGTATCTGTGCTATGCTAAAAGCTAACCCTAGTCTAGCAGCTTTATGAGCAAGGCTATTAGACAAGCCTCACTGACAAGATACCAGCAGTAGTTTGTAAAGCCCTGGAATAACTGCAAGAATTAATTACACTGTTACTAATTATAACAATAACTTATCAATTTCTTATAAGCCCAACATTAAACATCGGCTGTTAAATGCCTGAAATAAAGACCAAAGCTGATCTGACATTGCACTAAACTGAACCCCACACCATGACAAAAGTCTTCTGCAGCATTCAGCATCATGCCTGAATGACAGTCAACAGAATATCACGCTGTATTAGCATTACAGTGATTTTCACTGTGATTTATATATCATTTGTCTGGTCTGCATTCATGTCACTAGACTGACCAATAACCACATCCCCCAGTGTGATCTAACCTCTAGTCTGTGCCCTAAAGACAATTTCCCTATCCTGGCAGTAGCAGTGTGAGCTGAAACGCTGGGTCTCATAAAACATTCAGAGCTAATTTAACTGGACCCCTGTGGGAAGGGAAGCATTTAAACGCATTTTCCTGTTTTTGTGTCTCTTTTTCTCCTCCTACCATTTTTTCCACTACTAGATATGCCTTAAAACCCTTTTTTTTTTACTTAAGAGTTTACTCTCTCACTCGCAGTGCATTAAACGAACTGAGAAATGCTGAAACAAGGCTTCAAAATGAATAGGAAATGCATCAGCAAACCTGTTAATACAGAAAGAAAATAAATTTCATGATGCAACTAAAATATGAATACATGATTGTGCCGTATGTCCAATTTTTGTGGACCTTTTTTAACAAATGCATTCATTTACTTTAAGTTTTACCTATTGCTGAGTATTGGCACCATAACTAATGCCAGGTATAGGACACAGGAGAATAGAATAGAATAACCCTATAGCATTGAGAGGTGGAGCAGTGGAACTGAAATAATGGTGCTCCATCCTCAGTTGGTGTTTAGATGAAGTTCTGATGACCCAACATCCTGAACTCACTAATGCTTGTGTAGCTGAATGCAATCAGTTCCCTACAGCAATGCCTTACAATCTAGTAGAACACATTCCCTGGACAGTAGATACATGTAGTCAATACAAATACATAAGGCAAAAAAGTAAACACAATGAACAAAGACAAGGAAAAGCTCTGCAGATACACAGTCATGCTGTACAAACCTCACTTGAACTTGTACGTTAAAACATTTAGTACTAAGAAGGGCGGCGAGGGCAAATAAATAGCAGAATGACAGCTGATTGGTTAAGAGCATGCTTGGTCAGTGTAGTGCTCCATTATGATATACCTACATAGTGAGACCTTTTTAAATGTAATGTAATTGACTGTGTGAAACCAGGATGTGTATAAAAAAATACTAGAGACCCAGACTAAAAGAGTAAAAGTACAAGCGCTCTATCATAAAAAAAGTTGTGAGTAGAAGTTAAAGTGTTCTTTAAGCATCACATTTAAGTAGAAGTACTAAAGTATTAAAACATTTTTGTACTTAAAAGTAATATTCTAAAATGTACTACTAAAGTACTGAGAGTAAAAATACAGTACTGTCTTATGTGATCAGTGTTTTTTTAGACAATCCTGAATACTGGTAGCCTTTTAGCCTTATTGGCCAATCCCAGATATTAACAGAGGGTGGGTCTGGGTGCCACATTAATCTTTCCAAGCAAACCTGTTGATACATCATTAGATACTGCGAGTTTCTGTACAGAACAGAACTTAAGTTAACTTTGCTAGTTTTGCTGTGTTCAGACAGTCACTGTACTGAGCTATGTGCTGTACTCTTGACAGGGGTACCCAGTCAGTAGTGTTAAATTGTTTTTACTTTGCTTCCCCCATTGACAAGTAAGTTTGACCAATTTGTTTGACACAAGTGGCAACATTCATACTGCACACAGAGCATGGATGACAACACTGGTTTTAAAGGGGTTCTGCAGCCATGTGTGAAGGTCCACATTACCATCAAGAGGCTGAATAAAGAACTGCAGCATTCTGACCTCACGCAATGCTGGAGCAACTTGCCAAATATGGGTCAAAATCTACACACAGCCAATCAATCTCATCTCCTATCATTTTTATTTTTTATAACTGCTCATTTAATACTTAATATTGATAAAGTTTGCATCAAATAAATTAGAGATTTCCCCCAAAGAGGAAAAAAAAGGTCATTCTAACTCCAAGTATTGCAAGTTTCTAGAATCATTACCTCCATTTGTTTTTGCGCCTGCTGCAACTGAAGCAAGAGGCACTGCTTGTCTTGAAGTAGGTCAGCCACAGTCTTAGGCGGGTCAGTGTTCTGACCTGGCAACAGTGCCAGGTTTTCTCGCTGCAACTCTTTTAGGCTATGCTGAGACTTATTCTCCGAGGACTTCAAGACAGACACTGCCGAATCATATTTGTCCAAAAGGTGCTACAAGAGAAATCATTTCAAACAAGAATGATTATCATTAAAGTGAATTTACAGCATGTGTCAATTAAATTAAGAAAAATAAAGCAAATAACAGTAGGCCTTACTTGATTGAAAGCTTTCTGACGATCAGCCAATGCTGTACGACGAACAAGCTCTCGCTCAAAAAACTGCACCACGGCTGCCTCGTCCGCACGTCTGGCCAGCGCTCTGCTCTGCTCATGGGCACTGATCTGTGCCTGATGTTCCTCAGAGAGAGTGACTGCATGCTTGGCTATACCATCTTCCAGGAACTCCAGAATGCTGTCCATATCCTATCACGGGTGGAGAGAGACATTTTCTTATTGTATCTTGTACGAAGAGACTTTTTACAAATCACAACTGAGATAATATTGACAGCTTTTCATTTTATTAAATCTGTACACTCAAAAAATGTACAAAATTAAACTGTTTATTTTGCTTTACTTTTTTAAATAATTTTCAAACTAATACAAAAAAGCAACTTAAAAATATTTACCAAACACTGAGCATCAAACAAAGACCAACATGCCACTATTTGTAATATTGGATTTATTCAGCTTATTTACAAAAAAAAAAAAAAAAAAGTGTGTATGGATCTATATGCTGTATACTGTCTATATACTAATCTTACATTTTTGACCATGTTTAAATATCTGTGATATGAGTATTAAACCCTTTTGAAATATTTCAATTTACGCTACTCACAAAATCTGCTACCAATTACATTTTTATTGTTAATATGAATATCGTAATTATACTGTATTGACACAAGCAGGCAAAAGGAAGTGAGTTTGACAGTGTATTGACATATTGGAGGAAACTTGTGGATGAAAGTTGCAGATTGGTCGATTGCTTACCAGCCACACATTAAACAGTGTGACAGTGTAAGCTGCCACAAACACATTTACACAGATAAACTAACCATTCGAATCAATAATAAGGTCTCTGACTGAAGCACAAAACTACACTGAGTGGGGCGAAGCAGGGCAGAGTGTTTTCAGCCAATCAGTGAGGGCCTGAATGAAACTTGCGAAATGCAAGATCAAACAACATGCTTACTTTAATTCAAATAAAATGTTGCCCGGTCAGATCAGAGACAATAAAATCAATGATCATGAAAATTTCTAGTATTATTAAAGGATATTGTAGACAATTCTGAACACTCAAGCAATATGAATACTACACTCACTTGCAGACACTGCTTGCGTTTTCCCAACAACTCCAAAAGTCGCTGGTCCCAAATCTCCTGCAAATCTTCTCGCACCATCTGGACGGAACGTGAGGGAGCTTGAGTTTGCCGGATAAGCACATCTTGCAGTCTTCTCTCCTCAAAGGACGCGACGTCTCGATGGATTTGAGCCATGAAGTGAGCCTTGTGGCGCTGGGCTGTTGTCTTTAAGGTCACCTAAAGAGAGGGAGGGTTTGGTTGGTCTGTCAAATTTGTTCAAATTCTTATTATTATCTTCATTTCCTACAATTATGATATAGATCTTTCAGTGAGTGCATTACAGAGGATTACTCTCTATCTTCATGTTTTAAACATGGTGTGTGCAGATCAGCAATCAGGTTTGTGTTAAAAAAAATAAAATCATGCTAATGATGATGACCCTTACCCCAGTTTTCCCAAGAACGCTGTGAAGCTGATTCGTTTTGGAAGTAAGACTAGAACATACAGCTCTCTGGGACTTTGGAAGGACTGCAACCAGCTGGTGCAACAAGGGCCATTCTTTTCTAATGTCATCTGCAAGAGGATCTACTGGCGTTGGACGATCAATGACTCGCTGAAGCTTCATGAATGCAGCCTTTGTTGGGGAAAACCAAGAAAAAAACAAAACAGAAATAAAGAAGATGCATGCATGCATGAAAACACCAATATCAAAGCTGGAAAACACTGCTTCTCATTACAGTTAACCCAACAGAAAGATTAGATTAATTTAAAAGATCAAATTGAAGTACCTTTAGCTTTTCATTAGAAGTCTCCATCTCAGAAACCAACATTAGCGTTTTTCGTTTGGAGGCAACATCTGTCTGAGCATTAGCTTCTTGAAGAGACTGGGGGAAAAAACAAATGAATAAGGAATAAGTAAAAAAAAAAAACACTTAAAAAAGTTCAACATCAAAAGTTGAGCACCCAAAATTATTTATCCCAAATAATATATGTGTATATATGTGTGTGTATAAATAATAGTAATAATAAAAAATATATAGTTATTATATTAGTTATAATATTTGTAAGTAGTTACAAGGGGAAGGGGCAAAATCCTCCCCCTAAAAATTGGGACAAGACCTTCAAGCAGTTAATACAGATATATAGCAGTGGTGCTGCTGGTTAACTAGTTAACTTTAGGGCATCATTCATCTTCAGAAAGGGGGCAGCAGATGGTGCAGCAATTTATTACTACTGGGCATTCTTTAATTCCTCTGTGATGGGGAGCTAAAATGAGCTTTTATTAACTTTATAATTTTTTCGTTCTTCCTTAAATGCTGCAGCATTTGCCGTCTGTTGCACCATTTAAGGTGGAATAGGAAAGTTATCTAGAAGAGAATGGCCATAAAACATTGAAACTACACTGTGAAACTATGGTAACATAGTTGTAATTTGTGCTGCATCTTGCCAATGATTCTTATAGCCCTGTGTTAGGAGTGTGCCTCTGAAAAATCTCACCGTACCCCAAGCGTAAATACACAAACATGAAACCAAACATTTAAATTTGTTTGGTTCTTGTTTCAGAAAAAATACAATCATATTGGTGCATCAAAAAAAATAAATATAATCCCAACCTGGCTCAAAGTATTGACTTCAGTTTCAAGCTGCAGTTTCTGCTTCTCTAGACCTTGTACTTTCTCCTCAATGTGTGCCAGCTAGGGAAAAAAATAAAAATACTTTAGCCAAACATCACACAAAAAATACCAAAAACTGATTCCGCAACAAATTAAACAAATTCAAGAAATGAGATTTGAAAGTTACCTTCTCCACTTTCTCCTGCAGCTCCTGACTGAGCTGGCTGCGCTCCTCTCTGACCCCATTGAGAACCTCCAGGAGCTGTTCTGCATGCGTCTTTTCATTCAGGAGCTGGTCTTTGATGCCACCAAGACTTTCAAGCTCTTCAGCCAACTGCTGTCTCTGTAGGGGACCACATTTTAAGAAGTGAGAAAGGGTGTCCAACCTTACAAGATGACACAATCTGTGTTTCCAATATTGGAGTAAAATGAATATTATTGGGCAGATATAATCTGCCTTTGCTTGATTGTCCAAGAAAAAAAAAAAAAAGTCTTGTCAAGTACGTAACTTTTGAACGTATGCATCACGCATTGATGCTAAAACCACACCCCCCCCCACACACACACAACCCCACACACACACACACACACACCCCACACACACACCCCCCCCACACACACACACACACCCCCCCCACACACACACACACCACCCCACACACCCCCCCCCACACCCCCACACACACCCCCCAGATAATGCTTCTTACCTTTCCTTCACTCTCCTTAAGCATTTCATCAAGTGTCTCTTTCTCCTTCTCAAGAGAGGTAATGCGTGTCTGAAGACTCTGCAGCTCTGTGTTGAGATCCTGAGTCTCAGAGGATTTCTCTGATAGAAGTTGGTCATTCAGGCCTCGCAGAGACAGAAGATCTTCACTCAACTGGTTTAGCTAAAAGGAAAAATAAAGGAATGAAGCAGTCAGGCACACAGGAATACTAATGAATCAGTGATGAGGTGGCAAAAAACAAACTGAACAGAACTTACCTGTTGTCTGAGTTGAGACTCCTTTTCTGTACTCTGGGTCATTAACTCTGCATTCTCTTTTTGCTGCTGTTTCAGCTCCTCTTTAGTGGAGTGAAGCAGGTCCTGGTAGGTTTTTGACTGAGAAAAAAACAAAACTTTTTTTTAGTTTGCCATCTGAATCTTAGTGACAAGTCATCAGCAGGTCAATTGGAAGGGTTGCATCGAAAGTAAAATGTCTTTAATTTGGTATTTTCTCAAAACCTTCTACCACTGAATTATTTAAATACACAAAAAACATTCTGGTACAATTTACTCCACACCACCAATAAATAGGTTTGCTGGTTTTACAAAAAGTGCCTCAACTCCACACTGGCTGTGATGGGATTAATATTTTTAGTTGGCAAAAATTCAGTGCATCCCCATGAATTCTTCAAAAATGAACAATCACACAAACTTTTACCATTTCGGCTGCTTCCTGAAGATCTTTTCTGAGCACTGTTCTCTCGTTCCTCAAAGACTCCACTTCCTCTTTGAGGACCTGCATCTAAACAACAGTAAAACATTTAAGTCCACCAAGTCCAAAAAGTAACACTCTAATGTGTTATTTACACAAATAACACAGAAACAAACTGCCATGCTGTTTCTAGCACTGTCAGCTCCTATTTGACTAGACGTGTCTGGCTCTGGCAAGGTGGGTGAGGCCCACATAAGTTTTTACTTATGTTTCACTACACAAAGTCCATTTTTCACACCGGATTTCTTCTTTGTAAAGAGCGCAAATAATTTATAAAACAATTTTGGATGATCAAATTGGAATTAGCTGGTTTGTCAAGTGGCCAGTTTTCAAAATTGCTAAATTGTAATTTTGTATGGCCTACATTTCAAATATTCAACCATTATTATATGTTTATATAAATAAAAAACAGAACATTTATTAACAACTCTGGGGGGGGGGAGAGGTATTTTTGCTACATCAGCAATAAGTGTTAAAAATGGCCAATAATCACTAGCAAAGTCATAAAACAAAAGAGAAGAAGAAAAAAAAAAAATCAACTGACCTGTTGAAGCTGAGCTTCCTGCGCATCTCCGGGGCTCAGCTGTTCTGAGCCTTGTCGTTTCTGTTGTTTTAACTCGCTCTGGACTTGGATGAGCTAAAAAGAAAATTATTTTAATAAAACTGGCCCTGAACAGCAACATTTACAACACAATGGAGTTAAAATAAATGGAATATTGTTCCAGTCCAGTAGTAAGGTAAACACTCCTACCTCTCGTACTCCTTGCAGCAGTTCCTGAAATTGACCTCCTTCCTCGTTCACATTAAAGGATGAGCCAGAGTCATTGGAAGCGATGCTGCATGAGGCATCCTTCATTAACAAACGGGCTTTATCAGCAGCCTGAAGCTGCTTCAACTCTTGTATCTAAACAGCACAAAGAAAACATCAATCACCTGACTGAATCTGCTTATTTAGCAAAACATGCAAGAAACACAAAATTACTAGTGAAAGTGTTTGTCGTCCCTTACCATTTCATCCTTTTCTTCCAATTCAACCTTAAGCTTGCTCTTTTCCTCTCGGAGCCCCTGCAGCACTTCTAGGAGCTGGTCCCGCTCTTCAGTTAGAGACAGAACATTTGCATGAAGGCTCTCCAGCTCCATGTTAGTCAAGTTGCTTTCAGCCTTTTCTGCCAGAAGACAGTCCTTTTCAGCAGTAACACACTGCATGTCTTCTCTTAGCTGTGTCATCTGCAGTAATGAGAGATTAACAATCTGATTAGTTGCACTTTTGTAATAACTTCACTTGTGCAAATTAAGGACAGTGTTCATTTTGATCAATGATTTAGATTTAGTTTTAGTTCTAGTCTTTTGGCTAAATTGTATGCATGTCTCACATTTTAGTCACAGTTATTAGATTTCGTCCATAGATGACAAAAACTAGACATTTTAGCAGTTTTAGTTAAAGCTAAAACTCTCCAGCCCATTCGAGGCCTGCAGTATTACATACTTTAATCTGGTTGTTAGCAATCACAGATAAGCTACTCCAGACCTAGGGTAGAAGGCTGGTGTGTCTGCATCTTTAATTCATAATTAAAAGCCCTTTGTTAGTTTTTCTGCTGGGATGTTATGAAGTTTGTTGGTAAATACATATTTATTAACTATAGTTTTGTAATTGCTTTTTTATTTTTTATTTTTTTTTTTAGAAAAATACATCTAGGTTTTTTTATTTGTGTTATGGCGGAAAAAAAGTGTGAATATAAAAGAAAAAAAAATGTTTTCCATTTGTTTGCTTTCAGTGTCAATTAAAAATGTTAATTTATGTGCATTTTTAACAAAAATAAACATTTTCTCTCTTTCTCTCTCTGTCACTTACTCTCTTTCATGTTTATGGGTTGCTTATGGAATATTGGGAGTGTGTATACATTTATAAATATTGGACTGAGTTTAGGAGATTAGGAAATAGAGGTGTGCCAGTTCTGAAGCTGGGAAAGAAAGTTGAAAGCTGTGCGCACAAAAAGTGAAAGCACAGGATTTGAACAAGTATCTGTGCTATGCTAAAAGCTAACCCTAGTCTAGCAGCTTTATGAGCAAGGCTATTAGACAAGCCTCACTGACAAGATACCAGCAGTAGTTTGTAAAGCCCTGGAATAACTGCAAGAATTAATTACACTGTTACTAATTATAACAATAACTTATCAATTTCTTATAAGCCCAACATTAAACATCGGCTGTTAAATGCCTGAAATAAAGACCAAAGCTGATCTGACATTGCACTAAACTGAACCCCACACCATGACAAAAGTCTTCTGCAGCATTCAGCATCATGCCTGAATGACAGTCAACAGAATATCACGCTGTATTAGCATTACAGTGATTTTCACTGTGATTTATATATCATTTGTCTGGTCTGCATTCATGTCACTAGACTGACCAATAACCACATCCCCCAGTGTGATCTAACCTCTAGTCTGTGCCCTAAAGACAATTTCCCTATCCTGGCAGTAGCAGTGTGAGCTGAAACGCTGGGTCTCATAAAACATTCAGAGCTAATTTAACTGGACCCCTGTGGGAAGGGAAGCATTTAAACGCATTTTCCTGTTTTTGTGTCTCTTTTTCTCCTCCTACCATTTTTTCCACTACTAGATATGCCTTAAAACCCTTTTTTTTTTACTTAAGAGTTTACTCTCTCACTCGCAGTGCATTAAACGAACTGAGAAATGCTGAAACAAGGCTTCAAAATGAATAGGAAATGCATCAGCAAACCTGTTAATACAGAAAGAAAATAAATTTCATGATGCAACTAAAATATGAATACATGATTGTGCCGTATGTCCAATTTTTGTGGACCTTTTTTAACAAATGCATTCATTTACTTTAAGTTTTACCTATTGCTGAGTATTGGCACCATAACTAATGCCAGGTATAGGACACAGGAGAATAGAATAGAATAACCCTATAGCATTGAGAGGTGGAGCAGTGGAACTGAAATAATGGTGCTCCATCCTCAGTTGGTGTTTAGATGAAGTTCTGATGACCCAACATCCTGAACTCACTAATGCTTGTGTAGCTGAATGCAATCAGTTCCCTACAGCAATGCCTTACAATCTAGTAGAACACATTCCCTGGACAGTAGATACATGTAGTCAATACAAATACATAAGGCAAAAAAGTAAACACAATGAACAAAGACAAGGAAAAGCTCTGCAGATACACAGTCATGCTGTACAAACCTCACTTGAACTTGTACGTTAAAACATTTAGTACTAAGAAGGGCGGCGAGGGCAAATAAATAGCAGAATGACAGCTGATTGGTTAAGAGCATGCTTGGTCAGTGTAGTGCTCCATTATGATATACCTACATAGTGAGACCTTTTTAAATGTAATGTAATTGACTGTGTGAAACCAGGATGTGTATAAAAAAATACTAGAGACCCAGACTAAAAGAGTAAAAGTACAAGCGCTCTATCATAAAAAAAGTTGTGAGTAGAAGTTAAAGTGTTCTTTAAGCATCACATTTAAGTAGAAGTACTAAAGTATTAAAACATTTTTGTACTTAAAAGTAATATTCTAAAATGTACTACTAAAGTACTGAGAGTAAAAATACAGTACTGTCTTATGTGATCAGTGTTTTTTTAGACAATCCTGAATACTGGTAGCCTTTTAGCCTTATTGGCCAATCCCAGATATTAACAGAGGGTGGGTCTGGGTGCCACATTAATCTTTCCAAGCAAACCTGTTGATACATCATTAGATACTGCGAGTTTCTGTACAGAACAGAACTTAAGTTAACTTTGCTAGTTTTGCTGTGTTCAGACAGTCACTGTACTGAGCTATGTGCTGTACTCTTGACAGGGGTACCCAGTCAGTAGTGTTAAATTGTTTTTACTTTGCTTCCCCCATTGACAAGTAAGTTTGACCAATTTGTTTGACACAAGTGGCAACATTCATACTGCACACAGAGCATGGATGACAACACTGGTTTTAAAGGGGTTCTGCAGCCATGTGTGAAGGTCCACATTACCATCAAGAGGCTGAATAAAGAACTGCAGCATTCTGACCTCACGCAATGCTGGAGCAACTTGCCAAATATGGGTCAAAATCTACACACAGCCAATCAATCTCATCTCCTATCATTTTTATTTTTTATAACTGCTCATTTAATACTTAATATTGATAAAGTTTGCATCAAATAAATTAGAGATTTCCCCCAAAGAGGAAAAAAAAGGTCATTCTAACTCCAAGTATTGCAAGTTTCTAGAATCATTACCTCCATTTGTTTTTGCGCCTGCTGCAACTGAAGCAAGAGGCACTGCTTGTCTTGAAGTAGGTCAGCCACAGTCTTAGGCGGGTCAGTGTTCTGACCTGGCAACAGTGCCAGGTTTTCTCGCTGCAACTCTTTTAGGCTATGCTGAGACTTATTCTCCGAGGACTTCAAGACAGACACTGCCGAATCATATTTGTCCAAAAGGTGCTACAAGAGAAATCATTTCAAACAAGAATGATTATCATTAAAGTGAATTTACAGCATGTGTCAATTAAATTAAGAAAAATAAAGCAAATAACAGTAGGCCTTACTTGATTGAAAGCTTTCTGACGATCAGCCAATGCTGTACGACGAACAAGCTCTCGCTCAAAAAACTGCACCACGGCTGCCTCGTCCGCACGTCTGGCCAGCGCTCTGCTCTGCTCATGGGCACTGATCTGTGCCTGATGTTCCTCAGAGAGAGTGACTGCATGCTTGGCTATACCATCTTCCAGGAACTCCAGAATGCTGTCCATATCCTATCACGGGTGGAGAGAGACATTTTCTTATTGTATCTTGTACGAAGAGACTTTTTACAAATCACAACTGAGATAATATTGACAGCTTTTCATTTTATTAAATCTGTACACTCAAAAAATGTACAAAATTAAACTGTTTATTTTGCTTTACTTTTTTAAATAATTTTCAAACTAATACAAAAAAGCAACTTAAAAATATTTACCAAACACTGAGCATCAAACAAAGACCAACATGCCACTATTTGTAATATTGGATTTATTCAGCTTATTTACAAAAAAAAAAAAAAAAAAAAAAGTGTGTATGGATCTATATGCTGTATACTGTCTATATACTAATCTTACATTTTTGACCATGTTTAAATATCTGTGATATGAGTATTAAACCCTTTTGAAATATTTCAATTTACGCTACTCACAAAATCTGCTACCAATTACATTTTTATTGTTAATATGAATATCGTAATTATACTGTATTGACACAAGCAGGCAAAAGGAAGTGAGTTTGACAGTGTATTGACATATTGGAGGAAACTTGTGGATGAAAGTTGCAGATTGGTCGATTGCTTACCAGCCACACATTAAACAGTGTGACAGTGTAAGCTGCCACAAACACATTTACACAGATAAACTAACCATTCGAATCAATAATAAGGTCTCTGACTGAAGCACAAAACTACACTGAGTGGGGCGAAGCAGGGCAGAGTGTTTTCAGCCAATCAGTGAGGGCCTGAATGAAACTTGCGAAATGCAAGATCAAACAACATGCTTACTTTAATTCAAATAAAATGTTGCCCGGTCAGATCAGAGACAATAAAATCAATGATCATGAAAATTTCTAGTATTATTAAAGGATATTGTAGACAATTCTGAACACTCAAGCAATATGAATACTACACTCACTTGCAGACACTGCTTGCGTTTTCCCAACAACTCCAAAAGTCGCTGGTCCCAAATCTCCTGCAAATCTTCTCGCACCATCTGGACGGAACGTGAGGGAGCTTGAGTTTGCCGGATAAGCACATCTTGCAGTCTTCTCTCCTCAAAGGACGCGACGTCTCGATGGATTTGAGCCATGAAGTGAGCCTTGTGGCGCTGGGCTATTGTCTTTAAGGTCACCTAAAGAGAGGGAGGGTTTGGTTGGTCTGTCAAATTTGTTCAAATTCTTATTATTATCTTCATTTCCTACAATTATGATATAGATCTTTCAGTGAGTGCAGTCAAAATAAATCAATGCTCAATTTTATTTGCATATAGCAAAATAATAACATGACATCCCTGTCAAACATAAGCCTATATAACTATTACAAATAAAAATAACTTTAAATGACAACAGAGGCAGAGCTTCTTATTCATTGTAAACAAATTTAACAGATTAAAACAAAAGTGTTTTAACTAGGATATATAATACAAGAAGCCTTTATATACATAAAAGCAACAAGATTTTCCCGTCAAATAAACAAACCTATAGGATTTTTCAACTATAAATAACTTAGTTTCAACATAATCTATTAAAGTGCTTCAGCCAGAATACAAGAGGTATTCAAAATGATATCCACGGCAAATAAACAAACCTAAAGGATTCATAAACTTTAAATAACTTAGTTTCAACATAATCTATAATCTATCTAAGTGCTTCAGTCAGTATAAGGAAAATATTGTATGTAGTGAAGATGCTTGATGGTGGTGGAACAGATTAGATGTATTAACGTTACGCTGCTTGTCGGCTCCACTCACCGGCACAATTTGCAGCAAAGAGGCAAGGGAGCGGACCGGCGGCTGGGCTAGCGGACCCGCGGCTGGGCGAGCGGACCCGCGGCTGGACCAGCGGAGCCGCGGATGACCGAACCGAGTCTACCCTAGCCTTGGATCCGCTCGTCCCGGCTCCGTTTCGAGACATTTTAGATGCGGAGCGGACCTGAACCTAGCCTAGCCTAGCCATTTTAACCTAGCCTAGCCTAGCCTATCTGGCTACGTGCCTGTGTGTGATGCCTGTGACTGAGGTAGCGCAGCTACGGGGGCAGAATGTGTTTGGCTCTGCGGCGAGCTGACGCCAGTAAAAAAACGCCCGTCCGTGACAGATTCTGTACATAATACATATCGATATACCACAAAACTGATATCACCATTATTGAAACATTTCTTATCGCGATAAATACCGATATCGAATTATTGTCCAGGCCTATATCCACATATTAAACATTTATTTATATACATTGTGTGTTAAACCTGGGCCAAAATGATTAGTGCTGCCTTTTACATGCGCGAAATTGCGGCAGCAAAGCATGTAGTTACTTAAGTGAGCTAAGTAACTAATGCTAGTTACTTAGCTCACTTATGCTAGTGGAAATGTATTAGCACACAATAGCGTCGGCCAGGTGCGTAGTTAGTAGGCCTCGGGGGCTAATGCTAATGGGAGGATACTAGCACACAATAGCGTCGGCCAGGTGCGTAGTTAGTAGGCCTCGGGGGCTAATGCTAATGGGAGGATACTAGCACACAATAGCGTCGGCCAGGTGCGTAGTTAGTAGGCCTCAGTGGCTAATGCTAATGGGAGGATACTAGCACACAATAGCGTCGGCCAGGTGCGTAGTTAGTAGGCCTCGGTGGCGAATGCTAATGGGAGGATACTAGCACACAATAGCGTCGGCCAGGTGCGTAGTTAGTAGGCCTCGGTGGCTAATGCTAATGGGAGGATACTAGCACACAATAGCGTCGGCCAGGTGCGTAGTTAGTAGGCCTCAGTGGCTAATGCTAATGGGAGGATACTAGCACACAATAGCGTCGGCCAGGTGCGTGGTTAGCGGCCGTGATAACTCATGCTAACCGACGCTTAGCGTCTTATTATAGTGCTTTTAGAGCATTTATACTTGCAAACATTCACTTACTTCCCCACCTGGATAACAGGACACAGCAGCCACGAGGAGACAGCGTGCTCGGTTGGAGGTCAGATTCATCTAAGAACAATTTCCTGTTGCCCACCTAAGCCACAGTCTAGCGCCCGCCCACCCGCGCTCTCTCTCTCTCTCTGTGGCGTGCAGTGAATATAGTGGGTACCCCTTCTGCAACACCCCCCCCCCCCCCCCCAATAAATACTACACAAACTATTCTCTGTCTCGATTGAGTTATATGAACTTAACACAAATAACGTTACAGCTACAAACCACAAAAGTATACAATAGACTCCACAATAAATGCTTAACTTTCCTGCAAGTACAGGCGTTCAACAATATCACTCATTTGTATGCCTACAGTACGCCAGAGCAGCCAAAACATTAAGTACACATAAAACTCACCAGTCAGGCAGCCTATTACTTAGTTGCACGTTGAAGGGCAGCCTTTAAAACCCTTTAAGGTCGACGGTAGTGATGGGTCTGACGACCCTGAAACCTCAACACATGCGCCGAGCTGTCAAGGCGAAACCCCGGCTGTATTCGGAATGGCATACTACATACTACTCGCGTACTAAATCTGCCTAAAGCCAGTATGCAGTACACAGTATGTGACCAAACTGAGGATCTGTAGTGCACTACAGGTACCCGGATGGTATACTACTCCGCTCCGATTCCGCAGTGTGCATGGAGAGCTATCTTCGCGGTGTACTGCATCCCAACATGCATTGCGACTGGCTTCTCCAGCTCGCTTCAGAAAAAAACAAGATGGAGGCGAGTGCGAGAGATTTTTTAATTTTATAAATAAATATATTTTTAAATTAAGGGAATTATTTTGGAAAGTATTGGCTCACCGCTGTCGAGCCCCCTCCGCTGCCGCGGCCGAGCGCTGTCCGCCGCCGGGACTCTCCGCTGCCGCGCGTTCTCCGCGGGTGGGGACCCTCCGCTGCCGCGGCCGCGCGTTCTCCGCGGCGGGGACCCACCGCTGCCGCGACCGAGCGCTTTCCGCGGCCGGGACCCTCCGCTGCCGCGACCGAGCGCTTTCTGCGGCCGGGACAGCGGAGGGTCTCGACAGCGGTGAGCCATTACTTTCCTTGATGCAGTAAATTATTCCCTCAGTTTTAATAAATTATTCTGTTATTTTAATAAATGATTCCCTCAGTTTTAATAAATTATTCTGTTACTTTAATAAAAAAATCCCTCAGTTTTAATAAATCGTTCTCTTTATTTAATAAATAATTACCTTTGTTTAATAAATCGTTCTGTTGATTTAATAAATAATTCCCTGTGTTTAAATACATATTTTTCTTTTAAATAAGGGAATTATTTGAATACAAATTAATAAAATTGTTTGATTTGTGTTGAGATTGTGTAAATATGAATGAGAGTTTGTTTAAATGTTTTCTTCTTGTTGGTACTTACATAGATGAAAATAGTAATCTACTAAAATAAATAGAAAAACATATTTAAATATAACTGGAACATACTTGGGTTGTGGGGGCTGCTGCTAATTGGTTGTTAGAATTGGGTTAGCTGCTAAACTCTAAAATAAAAGCAGCAATTGCTGTTCTGGACAGTATGCAGATCTCATTAGTTTTAATAATGAAAAGGTAGGACATTTTTCATGTTCTTTCTGTTTACAACTCACTCTGAGGAATTCGGAGCACTACAGAGCACTGACTGGTGTGTCACAGCAGGACCGTGTAGGGTACTACAATCAAAAGTGTTACAGTACCGAATACTACATACTGGGCAGCGTGTAGTATGCAGTACATACTAGTGCAGTATGCAGTACGCAGTATAGTAGTATGCCATTCCGAATACAGCCCCCGTGTCGGTGCGTGTATCAAGTTGAGGAAAACCACGTGACCGATACACTTCCTGTGTCCTTTGGTAGCGATGGGTCTGACGACACTGAAACTTCAGCGCATGCACCGAGCAAACAAGGCGAACCCCTGTGTCGGGCCGCGTATCATTTTAAGGAAAACCACGTGACCGATGCATTTCCTCGCGCAGTTGCTTGCAATGACTTTCTTAGTCCAGCAGATGTCGCCATTAAGTGATACAGCAACACAGTTTCAACACAGTGTCGATACAGTTTGGGAAATGTGCCATACACACAATGAGGCTTCATCTGCCCATCACTAGTCGACGGACGCGGGGGCGCGTCAAACGCAAGCGTTGCTGGGCGTTTCTATAAATATCTTTGCGATAACACGGCACACAAACAGAGTTCAAATATTTCCTGAATCAACAGTCTGTACGTCACTCATGTCCGGACTTATAAGCCTATTAGGCGAGCAATGCGGTCTGCCTCTCTTGTCTGAGTGGTAGATTCGTGTGTCTATCACCAGCCTGTCATCTGCGACTGGTGGATTCATGTGTCTGTCACAGCCTCTCATCTATAATTGGTGGATTCATGTGTCTGTCATCTCTGTTGGTTGTGTAAAGATGACCAATGGGCTTTCAGAAAATCACTAAAACCCTCCCACACATGATTACATCAGTCTTAGTCAGAGAGAAACTGAAAGACACACACGTGGGGGAGGGGTGTAAACAGTTCAGCGCGGCTGAAGTTACTATGAGGAAAAATATAGACCCAATCAGGATCCAACTGAAGATCTGTGAGTGTATTTAGTGTATTTATGAAACTCTCACTAAGTAGGGATGTTTATGTGACGTGAGTAAGCGAGCTAGCGAGCTAAATGCTGCTGCTGTATGTATTGAAAGCATCTGACGGGATAACGCAGTTTTTTCTTTCTTTTTAGTAAAAGTAAGCTTCACCTACAAATTGCATACAAATAAAAAACATTATGACCACTGATGCCATATATATCATACTGTTATGTTCAAATGAGAATTTGTTGTATTTAGTTTTATTCTTAATTTTTATTTGTGTGTGTAGTGAATGCAAAATCACTAGTAGTCTGTTTAGGTGTAAAGTGAAGTATAGTGAAATAAAAAGAGTAAATCCACCGTCTCTTCAGGTGGACTCTTCTGCATTCCACTTAGGTGAGTGGGAGAAAGGGAAACTTAGTTAGCTTTTATATGTGAAAGTAAGAATTTTCTAATCAACAGACAATGTTTTTTATACAGTAAACATTTACTAATGAACAGTGATTTTTATTTATGTTTATGTCAAAGTTTATGGCTGTTGGACTGTTGTGTCAAGTAGAATGGCAACATAATACTGAATAAAAGTTTTTACAAAAAAAAATATTTTACACCTTTATTTTACATTTATATATTATTTTATATATAGTTTACTACTTATGTGAAGCTAATACTCTGGTAAATCAATTTCAAGCACCAAAACAAGTAAAATATATTTTTAACAATATATAGGAATCATTTTTAAATCGGATTTCACATTTTTGAGGTTTAGGACCACATAATCTCTTCATACATCCTCCAGGCCACTTATTTCCTCATTATTGAGACAGCTGAGACTGTTCTGAATATTTTGATATGAAATATGTGGGTATTATTTAAAAGGAAAGTGCCTTAGGGGGTATGCAGCCTGTGAGGCGCATAGGGGCGCTGGACTAGAGGGGGCGCCAAATTATATATATATTAATATATATAATTACTTTAATGTGACCACACTTTAGGGGTGTCATATGAGGTTCTGTTCATCACTAATTAGACACTAAAAAGAAACTGAATCCCCCTCACTACGTATTTAAAAAGTATTTAATAAATAGACCAAGAAATGTACCATATTCTAAATTGAGGTTCTGTTCATCACTAATTAGACATTAAAAGAACTGAATAAATATTTAATCAATCAGATTCAGAACCTGTTCATACTTTATTTTCAATACAATCATGATATTATTTTAGGGCCATATTGCCCACCCCTATTTTTTACTACATTATTGGTCAAATTTTGGTTTTGATCAATTTGCCGCATTGATGTGAATGACGTTAGTGTGTGTGTGTGTGTGTTTATTTATTGTGCACTATAGGAACTAATACCCCTAACTAAGCACCAACACTAACACAGAATAAAGCCTAATAAGTAGTGAATAAATCATTTACACATGTCTAATTAAGGCTTTATTAAGCAAATAATAAGACATTAATAAGCACCTAATTTGTGCTCCTTAAAATAAAGTGTTACCATTATTATTATTATTATTATTATTATTATTATTATTGTTGTTGTTATTATACGTTACCGTTATCATAGCAGTTTATGTGTTATATGTTTACCTCTGTGAGGCAGTTTTGTTCCTCTGACGTTTCTAAAGTAAAACGGTATTTGCTCCATGATTGATATTGTATTCCACGTGATAGCTTGATGGATCCCATGGTTTAGAGTAGCTAATATGGTCTTCCTTGGCAGTTACAATGGTCTTGCTAATTGGTTGCTAAATTGGTGCTGTGACATTTTATTCTGTTGCCAGATTATTGGTGTGGTAAAGCTGATATGATACCGTAGGTGGTTGCTAGGGTATTACTACGTGGTTGCTTTGTGGTTTACTAAGTGTTCCAGGTGGTTGCTGTGGTGTTGCTAAGTGGGTGCAATGAGGTTCCAATGGGGATTGTTGGGGGTTGGTAGGACAGTAAGATGAAGTGCAGCCTGATGATTTTCAATGTATCTCACATAGGAACAATGAAAGCTACGGCCTCCCCAAGTGCTTACTAGGGCGTTGCTAAGCAGTTGATAGGTCCTTGAAATTGGCTGCTAGGCGATACCCATGTTAATGGGGTTAATTGACATGCTGGCCTACCTCACTGTAGTAATTTGGCCGCGTGACAGTCGTGGCAGCACTGGTGCAGGGCAGGAGTTTGGTAGAAGTACCTAAGAAGGAAGCAAAGATAGAACAGCAAATATTTAGTGGTTTTTGGACTGGTTTAGGGCTGCAACCACTAATCGATTAACGCTGATTATTAAAATGATTGGCAATCAGTAAAGTAATCGATTAGTTGGGTCTATGCTATTATACATGTAGGCAGCAGTTCCTCTCCAGGCCGCTAGGTGGTGTGTTGCCCCAGTCGATAGTTATTGGAACGCCTAAATGTTATGCTGGGTGGAATTTATATATAAAAAGGTGACACCTGCTATTATTTGCATTACGTTTCAATAGTAACCTAGTGCATCAGCCTCTGTTCTTCAGTGATTCTCCTCTAGGCACTGCAGGACAAACAGTGTGAAAGTTAAAGTAAAAATGAACTCACCACGAGGCTCACATGTCCCAGCTGTAAGAACATCGCATCCATCCTAAAGTTACAAACAGAAAAATAAAAACTATTCCGTTATTATGGTCGCAGCATGTAGTGCAAAAACCCTATTTTTTGTTTTTTCTTAGAAATATTATTCTTTTTCTCTGCTAAAATGTAATGTACAGCAAAGACCTAAGAAATACCTACATTGGCCACAAGGTACAAAAGGCGTGAAATAAACTTAGTTTGTTGGTTTGATGGTGTTGTTATTTAACTTTTGAATCATAAATTCAGCCCTGAAAATGATTTTTCTGCCCAGTTCCTTTTCATGTGTTTGTTGGTGGTTAGTAAGACAGTTACTAAGGTGTTCCAGATGGTTAGTAAAGCAGTTACTGGTATATGTGGCTGCATAGGCATTTCTAAGTGGCTGATATGGTCTTCCAATTGTTTTTTAAAAAGCTACTTAGAAGTTTGTCATCAAATACTGTGTGGTTGCTTAAAGTTGCAAGGTGGATGCAAAGGTTTTGTTAAACAAACCTTTTCTTAAGTTGTTACAGGGGGATGGCTATACCCTCCTAAGTAGTTGTTAAGGTGCTGCAAGGTGTTTCCTATATTTTACTAGATGTTCAATGACATCCCACGTGTTTATCAGGATGATTTTAATAGGTGTCTTAATTGGATGTGTTAAATTTTTGGATCCTGAACGTAAAAAAAAAAAAAAATCAATGATTGAATATAGAATGACATTTACAACATAAAGCTTCAAATGTACATATTATTAAAAAGCTATTCTTGAAATAGAAACCATATAGTTAAAACATGTAGATAACCCTTTTAAGTGAAAAAAAAATTGATACTCCTATGAAATAAGTGTCTTTTGAGGTCATTATCTTATACCTTCTTTCTCCAGGGCCAATCCTGATCTCCATAATTGTAAGTAATCTCATCTCCTGGCTTTATATTATGGATTGCGAAGAGGCATAGATGGGGCTTGCCATTGTGAATGATTTTCTTCATTTTGCAGTTTGGGTATACATGACTGTCATTCACAAGCCTCCCCAGCGAACTGCCTTCTTTTGAGCCATCAATGCTGTCGAGAAAAATATATTTTCATTGTCATGCCATATTGTTTTTTTTACTAGATTTGACTTAGGAGTACTTGTGGGCACAGTTCAGACAACAGTACATTAATGTAGTTTAAATGCAGTGCTAGCATTTTAACTTATGGTTAATCACAGAACATTCATCATAATGTCATCAATAAAAAAAAAAAATGATCTGAACTCATCAAAATATCTGTCTGATGCAACCTTAAGTTTTAAACATCAGCTCAGACAGATTTGGAAATGGATTTATTTCTGTTACGCATGGGAAAGTAAACCAATTTACATGATGATGGTAATAGTGCATGTATTTTTTATTACAATAAAACAAAATAATGTAAAAGAGCCTATACACATTTGATATTTAAGCTTACTTGGTTTATGTATTCAGATATTAGAACTATACTTCACTGTTCCTAAGTTAATTCATTTCTTACTACTCACCAACACAGCTTTCCATTAAAATAAAATTCAAAGAGGAAGATCCTCTGGTCCTCATCGTACACATCTAATGCCTTTCTGTATTCTGTGGGTGATAGTAGCTGACCCCGGTATTCCAGCACAAACTCACCACACTGAAAATTGGTGGTGCTAAAAATCCCTCGTCCTGTACAAAGTAGAAAAGTGGACAAGCAATCAATGTAAGGACAACATCATTATATATATATATATATATATATATATATATATATATATATATATATATATATATATATATATATATAGTTTATATAGTTTGTTTTGGTACAACACCAATCTTTTTTTCCTTTGGTTTGTTTAAAGTACTTTCACACTGCAGGCGAACCAGACCATGGTTTAGTAGCTCCGGACCGAGACCACTTCTCTTGGTTGGACCAAACTCTAGTCCTTTGGTCTGGACTGTGGTTTGCGACCCCTTTCATACCTGCAACTTTGGTTCGGACCCAAACTGAAAAGTTTAAAAGTCTGGACCAAACGAGGCAGGTGTGAAAGCCCCCTAAATGGATTTGCTCCCATCTTATTTCCCAATTACTACATCTCATACAATATTATAATTTCCTCAAAATTATCTGGCAACTGAAATGAAACAGTGACTATTCTGTATACATCTATGTCTGATGTACAATCTGATACCTGTTACTTCAACAATTACTCATAATATTTAGTAGCAAGCATGAAACTGATTTTTTATTTATGGGTAAATACAAATTGTTACTTCAGTATTACCATATTACCCTCTTATTAGCGAGTTGTTAAGTAAAGTGCTACCAAAATATTTTAACAAACAAGCATATTTTTAAAAATTATGAATTCCATGCTGGGTTACCGGTAATTTAAATTTTAGTTTATACGCTCTGACATCTACTGTTCTGCTCTTGGGGGCACTAATCACATTATTGAGGTAGTGCACTTGATAAAGTCCTTGCCTGCCAACGTGATAAGGGTTCTTCTTGTTACACTTGTTACACTTTAGAATCCTGTTATTAAGAAGATTGGAGTAGGATGTACAAAGGACTGAGGTGTCCTATATCCTAAATTTATGCAATTGTCCTTCGTAACCTGTTACTAATGAGACAACAAATATCAAGAAAATGTCTTACCTTTAAAAGAATCAATAAATTTTATTTCCAAGCCAGGCTTATCTACTGCCTGCAGAATGTGCGCAATTGCATCTTTTTGTGGACTGATACGTTTTTTTTTCCACTCCATGTGAGAGTCCTAAATGAATACACAAAGGCACAGATGGACAGATAGTAATGGAAAGATAGTAATACATTTGTTATAAAATGTGCAAGATTAAAATGAGTATCCGAATTTAAATTTGTGTGTGACAAGAGTAACCCTGCTAAAGTAGCTTGATTAACTAAATGTGTGACTAGAATAGCGCTACCAAAGTGGCTAGATTGGCTAAATGTGTGATTAAGGTAGCACTGCTACCTTACTTACTGCAGTCAGTAAGAAATGCATATATGTAAATATCCAGTTTAATTTATCACACATTAACCACACATTTAGCTAATCTAGCTATTTTAGCAATGCTGTCCTAGTTGCACATTTATCTGTGCATATACGAAAGATCAGGTTTAGTCAGTAAATGAATGTATTTGTGGTAATGTTCAGTTTAATTGTGTATTAATTAGGGGTTAAAAGATTGTTTTAAACTAGGGCAAATAGTACCACTCAATAAAAATTACTTGTATAAATTAACAATACTACTGAAGTAGCTAGATTAGGTAAATGTGTGACTTGGACAGCATTGGTAAAGTAGCTAGCATGCTAGGTCACTATAATATCACTGATGAAGACTAGATTAGCTATATGCATGACTACGACAGCACAGCACTATTTTAGCTAGATTGGCTACTTGAAACAGAACTAGACCGTGACACTGACACAGAGTATAATAAAGTACATTAAATAATGTCCTCTTATACCATGATTAACACACACACAAACTGACACAAATAGCAATGCCATTGAACATTTCTGTGGTACTTTTCTACTGCCATATTGTCATCAGTTGTTTGGACCTTTTATCTATATGGCTTTCCCTGTCTCCTGGTTTTAACACATGGAAATTCTCCATCCTGCTTTAATGAGAGATTTAATCCTGTTCCGTGTGCTGTTTTTACTGTCCCCGCTATGGTGGAACGGTGTTATTGTAGAGCCCTGGGCTAAATGTGTGACATGGTTAACGTTGCTTAAGTAGTTATATTGGGTAAATGTCTGAGAGGGACAGCACTGCAAGCCAAGTAGCAAAACTAGCTACATTATAGCTGTGCTATTGTGGTCTCACATTTAGCTAATCTAGCTACTTCAGAAGTGCTATTATACTGTCACACTTTCTATTTTACCAGTGCTGTTCAAGTCACACATTTAGCTAATCTATCTAGTTCAGTAGTGCTCTAATAGTCACCCATCACAGTTCATTAGTACTAAATTATAGCATGTCGTCTTAAACCTTAACACACAATTTTAACTGGCCATTACCATAAATACGTTCCTTCCTGACTCATACAGTGTATTATAAAGTACCGTAAACCATGTCCTCTTAAACCATAATTAATATATGCTAAACCTGGTCCTTAATACATGTACATTTGTCCTGTTAGTCCTAGCCTAAAACCTGATGATATTCCTGATATGTACAGTCATCTATAGTGTGTACTATTAGTCCTAAATTATAGCATGTTGTATTAAACCTTAATTAACTCACAAATTTAACTGGCCATTGCCATAAATACGTTCCGTCCTGACTCATACAGTGTATAATAAAGTACAGTAAACCATAAACCATTGAAGTCCTCATAAACCATGATTAATTTAATTTACACAGACCAACCCTGATATTATAGTGACCCATCATGCTAGCTACAATACCAGTACTGTTCTAGGTACACATTTAGCTAATCTAGCTACTTTAGCAGTGATATCATAGTGACCCATTATGCTAGCTACTTTGCCAGCAGTGTTGGGCACGTTACTTTGAAAAAGTAATTAGTTATAGTTACTCGTTACTTCTCCAAAAAAGTAACTGAGTTACTAAGGGAGTTACTCCACTATAAAAGTAATTAGTTACCAGAAAAGTAACTATCGCGTTACTTTTTATTATTCGCCCGTCAAAAAAAGGAAATCAATTATGCATTTACTATTATTATTAGAAAAATAACAAAAAATAACAAACGAAAATAAACCCAAAATGTTGACAAAAATATAATCTAACGAATTTCAAAAAAATAAAACGAAATTCTCCACACAACCAAAGAAAATTACTAAAACTTGTAATACTGAAAAAAGCGGAAAAACGCGTCTGGGGATGAAATTTAACAAACCAAGCCACACTCAAAAGAAATATGTATATATAAAACAAAATAATGGACAAAAACAACAATTTAATGCCCGTTAAAATGGTATTAATATAACAGCTTCACCAAAAGAGAATAGAGCTTAGATCGTGCCCAAAAAATCCGACACAGCCTGAGCCCGTGCACATTCTGCCCAAGCCCGAACCATAAACTGTCATTATGAGCCTGACCCGATCCGCCCCATAAACTGTCTGTTTTCGGGCTGATTGAATGAGCGAAATATAATCAGAATTATGTTAATTAACACTGTAACATAGAAGCATAGAACTATTATTTAATTTAAATGATTTTTAAGAACAGCTACACACAATGCTGCAAGTCAAACGCGGAGGCGTTCACGTGCGCCCAGAGCTACGTGATTACAGTTTTCATTTTTATTATAGTTTAATTTTATTTTGTTTTTATTTTTTCTGTTCATTTTAGGGTGGGCTTGCTAGCGCGAGCTCTTTACACAAGAACTAACGGACCACGAGTGCCGCGCGCTCGGCACAACAACTCCCGCTGTACAACTCCGCTGTACAACAGCGCTTATAAATAAATTAAACACAAAAATGAGGGTATTCTATCAGTAATTTCAGTTCGTTTTAGTTAGTTTTATAAACACAAAATACAGTTCGAGATAGTTATGTTTTTCCTTTTAATTACCGTTTTTATTAGATTCAGTTAACACAAATGTTTTTCACTTTCAATTTTCGCTATTTCGTTCGCTTTAGTGAACAATAATAATTGGTTACTTAGCAACATTGTGATTATCACACCAGAGCTTTATATAAAATAAAAATAGGAGCCTGATTTCGGGTCGGTCCTCAGGTCAGGTGGGATTCGGGCAGAGAATCTAAGCTCTAAAATAGAAAGCAGCAGCACCACAAAAACCGGAGCCGCTAAAAAGAGCTTAACGTCCTTAATTCGGAACTTGGGTTGTCCACGGCAATCACTGAATTGATTAGAGCACGCAAATCGTCACAATTGTGCCTCACTTCACCACGCCAAACCACAGGCACAGCGGCCAGAAGCTCAGTTCACCGGACAGAGGAGGGGTTAACCAGGGCAAAGCGAAATAAAAAAAAAAGTTCATAGAGCTGCTAAAGTAACGTGCAGTAACGGGGTGTCGGAAATGGTAAAGGCGTTATAGTTACAGTCATAGTAATTAGTTAGATTACTCGTTACTGAAAAAAAGTAACGGCGTTAGTAACGCCGTTAGTTTTAACGCCGTTACTCCCAACACTGTTTGCCAGTGCTGTTCCAGTCACACATTTAGCTAATCTAGCTACTTCAGAATTGTTGTTCATTTATACATGTACATTTCTTATGAAGTAGTACTATTTCTCCTAGTTTAAAATATATTAACTCCTAATACGTACAGAAATTCAAACTGAACATTAGCACAAATACATTCCTTACTGACTCATACATTGTATAATCAAGTACAGTAAACCATGTCCTCTTAAACCATGATTAATATACACACACTAAACCCGGTGTTCTGTCGAATTGTGCTACCCATACATGCTTCCCAACGGTACTGCGCATGCGCTGACCTACACAATTTAATTATTTCTTGTGTTTTTTATTTATAATTAATCTGTATTGGGGGGGTTTATGTGCATTAAACAACCTGGACGACCGGTCACTGCACAAAAGTGTTAATGCAAACAAACAATTTCAATTATTATCATAAATAAATACAAAAGCAGTTTGTAATGAGCTCTATTTGCCATAACTTTGCCATGATACAATAATTTATGCAATCCAAATCTAATAACTTACATCTACTGGACTTTGACTGCGTACATGCCTTAAATTAGTGCTTCTGTTGTATTTTTAAACTTGAATATACATTAGGGCAGCACAGTTCGACAAGGTAGCACAATTCGACAGAACACCGGTCCTTAATTCATGTACGTTTATCCTGTTAGTCCTTGTCTAAAACCTGATGATATTCCTGATATGTACAGTTCTCAATGGTATGTGCTACTAACTAGCTACTTCAGAAGTGCTATTCTAGTCACACATTTAGCTAATCTAGGTTAGCTAACTAGCTAGCTACTTCAGAAGTGCTATTCTAGTCACACATTTAGCTAATCTAGGTTAGCTAACTAGCTAGCTACTTCAGAAGTGCTATTCTAGTCACACATTTAGCCAATCTAGGTTAGCTAACTAGCTAGCTACTTCAGAAGTGCTATTCTAGTCACACATTTAGCCAATCTAGGTTAGCTAACTAGCTAGCTACTTCAGAAGTGCTATTCTAGTAACACATTAAGCTAATCTAGGTTAGCTAACTAGCTAGCTACTTCAGAAGTGCTATTCTAGTAACACATTAAGCTAATCTAGGTTAGCTAACTAGCTAGCTACTTCAGAAGTGCTATTCTAGTAACACATTTAGCTAATCTAGGTTTGCTTAGTCCTCAAAGACACACCTGATAAACATACTACAACTTTTAATTTTGAAAAATATGACTCGGTTGATTTTATATAAATTTTTTAATAATAAAAATTGCTACTGTACTGTACTAATATGAAATATAGAAATAAAATTACTTGTAGTCTTTAGAGACACACCTGATAAACATACTACAACTTTTGGTTTTGAAAAATATGATTCGGTTAATTTTATGTTAATTTTTTAATAATAAAAATTGCTACTGTACTGTACTAATATGAAATATAGAAATAAAATCACTTGTAGTCTTTAGAGACACACCTGATAAACATACTACAACCTTTAGTTTTCAAAAATATGACTCGGTTGATTTTATATATTAATAAAGATTACTACTGTACTGTACTAATATGAAATATAGAAATAAAATCACTTGTAGTCCTCAGAGACACACCTGATAAACATACTACAACCTTTAGTTTTCAAAAATATGATTTAGTTGATTTTTTATAATTTTTTTAATAATAAAAATTGCTACTGTACTGTACTAATATGAAATATAGAAATAAAATCACTTGTAGTCCTCAAAGACACACCTGATAAACATACTACAACCTTTAGTTTTGAAAAATATGATTCGGTTGATTTTTTATAATTTTTTTAATAATAAAAAATGTTACTGTACTGTACTAATATGAAATATAGAAATAAAATCACTTGTAGTCTTTAGAGACACACCTGATAAACATACTACAACTTTTATTTTTGAAAAATATGACTCGGTTGATTTTATATAAATTTTTTAATAATACAAATTGCTACTGTACTGTACTAATATGAAATATAGAAATAAAATCACTTGTAGTCTTTAGAGACATACCTGATAAACATACTACAACCTTTAGTTTTGAAAAATATGATTTGGTTGATTTTTTATTAATTTTTTAATACTAAAAATTGCAACTGTACTGTACAAATATGAAATATTGATAAAAAAAATCACTTGTAGTCTTTAGAGACACACCTGATAAACATACTACAACTTTTAATTTTAAAAAATATGATTCGATTGATTTTATATTCATTTTTTAATAATAAAAATTGCTACTGTACTGTACTAATATGAAATATAGAAATAAAATCACTTGTAGTCCTCAGAGACACACCTGATAAACATACTACAACTTTTAATTTTAAAAAATATGATTTGGTTGATTTTTTATAATTTTTTTAATACAAAAAATTGCTACTGTACTGTACTAATATGAAATATAGAAATAAAATCACTTGTAGTCCTCAGAGACACACCTGATAAACATACTACAACTTTTAATTTTGAAAAATATGACTCGGTTGATTTTATATTACTTTTTTAATAATAAAAATTGCTACTGTACTGTAATAATATGAAATATAGAAATAAAATTACTTGTAGTCTTTAGAGACACACCTGATAAACATACTACAACTTTTGGTTTTGAAAAATATGATTTGGTTGATTTTTTATAAATTTTTTAATAATAAAAATTGCTACTGTACTGTACTAATATGAAATATAGAACTAAAATTACTTGTGGTCTTTAGATACACACCTGATAAACATACTACAACTTTTAATTTTAAAAAATATGATTTGGTTGATTTTTTATAAATTTTTTAATAATAAAAATTGCTACTGTACTGTACTAATATGAAATATAGAACTAAAATTACTTGTAGTCTTTAGAGACACACCTGATAAACATACTACAACTTTTAATTTTAAAAAATATGATTTGGTTGATTTTTTATAATTTTTTTAATAATAAAAATTGCTACTGTACTGTACTAATATGAAATATTGATAAAAAATCACTTGTAGTCTTTAGAGACACACCTGATAAACATACTACAACTTTTAGTTTTTAAAAATATGACTCGGTTGATTTTATATTAATTTTTTTATAATAAAAATTGCTACTGTACAGTACTAATATGAAATATAGAAATAAAATGACTTGTAGTCCTCAAAGACACACCTGATAAACATACTACAACTTTTAGTTTTGAAAAATATGATTTAGTTGATTTTTTATAAATTTTTTAATAATAAAAATTGCTACTGTACTGTACTAATATGAAATATAGAAATAAAATCACTTGTAGTCCTCAAAGACACACCTGATAAACATACTACAACCTTTAGTTTTGAAAAATATGATTTGGTTGATTTTTTATAAATTTTGTAATAATAAAAATTGCTACTGTACTGTACTAATATGAAATATAGAAATAAAACCACTTGTAGTCCTCAAAGACACACCTGATAAACATACTACAACTTTTAATTTTGAAAAATATGACTCGGTTGATTTTATGTTAATTTTTTAATAATAAAAATTGCTACTGTACTGTACTAATATGAAATATAGAAATAAAATCACTTGTAGTCTTTAGAGACACACCTGATAAACATACTACAACTTTTAGTTTTGAAAAATATGACTCGGTTGATTTTATATTAATTTTTTAATAATAAAAATTGCTACTGTACTGTACTTATATGAAATATAGAAATAAAATCACTTGTAGTCTTTAGAGACACACCTGATAAACATACTACAACTTTTATTTTTGAAAAATATGACTTGGTTGATTTTATATTAATTTTTTAATAATAAAAATTGCTACTGTACTGTACTAATATGAAATATAGAAATAAAATCACTTGTAGTCTTTAGAGACACACCTGATAAACATACTACAACTTTTAGTTTTGAAAAATATGACTCGGTTGATTTTATATTAATTTTTTTAATAATAAAAATTGCTACTGTACTGTACTAATATGAAATATAGAACTAAAATTACTTGTAGTCTTTAGAGACACACCTGATAAACATACTACAACTTTTAATTTTAAAAAATATGATTTGGTTGATTTTTTATAATTTTTTTAATAATAAAAATTGCTACTGTACTGTACTAATATGAAATATTGATAAAAAAATCACTTGTAGTCTTTAGAGACACACCTGATAAACATACTACAACTTTTAGTTTTTAAAAATATGACTCGGTTGATTTTATATTAATTTTTTTATAATAAAAATTGCTACTGTACAGTACTAATATGAAATATAGAAATAAAATGACTTGTAGTCCTCAAAGACACACCTGATAAACATACTACAACCTTTAGTTTTGAAAAATATGATTTAGTTGATTTTTTATAAATTTTTTAATAATAAAAATTGCTACTGTACTGTACTAATATGAAATATAGAAATAAAATCACTTGTAGTCCTCAAAGACACACCTGATAAACATACTACAACCTTTAGTTTTGAAAAATATGATTTGGTTGATTTTTTATAAATTTTGTAATAATAAAAATTGCTACTGTACTGTACTAATATGAAATATAGAAATAAAACCACTTGTAGTCTTTAGAGACACACCTGATAAACATACTACAACTTTTAGTTTTGAAAAATATGACTCGGTTGATTTTATATTAATTTTTTAATAATAAAAATTGCTACTGTACTGTACTTATATGAAATATAGAAATAAAATCACTTGTAGTCTTTAGAGACACACCTGATAAACATACTACAACTTTTAGTTTTGAAAAATATGACTCGGTTGATTTTATATTAATTTTTTAATAATAAAAATTGCTACTGTACTGCACTAATATGAAATATAAAAATAAAATCACTTGTAGTCTTTAGAGACACACCCGATAAACATACTACAACTTTTGGTTTTGAAAAATATGACTCGGCTGATTTTATATTAATTTTTAATACTAAAAATTGCTACTGTACTGTACTAATATGAAATATAGAAATAAAATCACTTGTAGTCCTCAAAGACACACCTGATAAACATACTACAACCTTTAGTTTTGAAAACTATGATTTGGTTGATTTTTTATAAATTTTGTAATAATAAAAATTGCTAATGTACTGTACTAATATGAAATATAGAAATAAAACCACTTGTAGTCCTCAAAGACACACCTGATAAACATACTACAACTTTTAATTTTGAAAAATATGACTCGGTTGATTTTATATAAATTTTTTAATAATAAAAATTGCTACTGTACTGTACTAATATGAAATATAGAAATAAAATTACTTGTAGTCTTTAGAGACACACCTGATAAACATACTACAACTTTTAGTTTTGAAAAATATGATTCGGTTAATTTTATGTTAATTTTTTAATAATAAAAATTGCTACTGTACTGTACTAATATGAAATATAGAAATAAAATCACTTGTAGTCTTTAGAGACACACCTGATAAACATACTACAACTTTTATTTTTGAAAAATATGACTCGGTTGATTTTATATTAATTTTTTAATAATAAAAATTGCTACTGTACTGTACTAATATGAAATATAGAAATAAAATCACTTGTAGTCTTTAGAGACACACCTGATAAACATACTACTACCTTTACTTTTGAAAAATATGATTTGGTTGATTTTGTATAAAAAATTTTATTAATAAAAATTGCTACTGTACTGTACTAATATGAAATATAGAAATAAAATCACTTGTAGTCTTTAGAGACACACCTGATAAACATACTACAACCTTTAGTTTTGAAAAATATGATTCGGTTGATTTTTTATAAATTTTTTAATACTAAAAATTGCAACTGTACTGTACTAATATGAAATATTGATAAAAAATCACTTGTAGTCTTTAGAGACACACCTGATAAACATACTACAACTTTTAATTTTAAAAAATATGATTCGATTGATTTTTTATTAATTTTTTAATAATAAAAATTGCTACTGTACTGCACTAATATGAAATATAGAAATAAAATTACTTGTAGTACTATAAAATCAACCAAATCATATTTTTCAAAACCAAAAGTTGTAGTATATTTATCGGGTGTGTCTCTAAAGACTACAAGTGATTTTATTTTTATATTTCATATTAGTACAGTACAGTAGCAATTTTTATTATTAAATTTTTTTATACAAAATCAACCAAATCATATTTTTCAAAACTAAAGGTTGTAGTATGTTTATCAGGTGTGTCTTTGAGGACTACAAGTGATTTTATTTCTATATTTCATATTAGTACAGTACAGTAGCAATTTTTAGTATAAAAAATTTAATATAAAATCAACCGAGACATATTTTTAAAAACTAAACGTTGTAGTATGTTTATCAGGTGTGTCTCTAAAGACTACAAGTGATTTTTATCAATATTTCATATTAGTACAGTACAGTAGCAATTTTATTATTAAAAAATTAATAAAAAATCAATCGAATCATATTTTTTAAAATTAAAAGTTGTAGTATGTTTATCAGGTGTGTCTCTAAAGACTACAAGTGATTTTATTTCTATATTTCATATTAGTACAGTACAGTAGCAATTTTTATTATTAAAAAAATAATATAAAATCAACCGAGTCATATTTTTCAAAATTAAAAGTTGTAGTATGTTTACCAGGTGTGTCTTTGAGGACTACAAGTGATTTTATTTCTATATTTCATATTAGTACAGTACAGTAGCAATTTTTTGTATTAAAAAATTAATATAAAATCAACCGAGTCATATTTTTCAAAAATAAAAGTTGTAGTATGTTTATCAGGTGTGTCTCTAAAGACTACAAGTGATTTTATTTCTATATTTCATATTAGTACAGTAAAGTAGCAATTTTTATTATTAAAAAATGTATAAAACATCAACCAAATCATATTTTTCAAAACTAAAGGTTGTAGTATGTTTATCAGGTGTGTCTTTGAGGACTACAAGTGATTTTATTTCTATATTTCATATTAGTACAGTACAGTAGCAATTTTTAGAATGAAAATTTAATATAAAATCAACCGAGTCATATTTTTCAAAACGAAAAGTTGTAGTATATTTATCCGGTGTGTCTCTAAAGACTACAAGTGATTTTATTTTTATATTTCATATTAGTACAGTACAGTAGCAATTTTTATTATTAGAAAATTAATATAAAATCAACCGAGACATATTTTTAAAAACTAAAAGTTGTAGTATGTTTATCAGGTGTGTCTCTAAAGACTACAAGTGATTTTATTTTTATATTTTATATTAGTGCATTACAGTAGCAATTTTTATAATTAAAAAATTAATATAAAATCAACCGAGACATATTTTTAAAAACTAAAAGTTGTAGTATGTTTATCAGGTGTGTCTCTAAAGACTACAAGTGATTTTATTTTTATATTTTATATTAGTGCATTACAGTAGCAATTTTTATAATTAAAAAATTAATATAAAATCAACCGAGACATATTTTTAAAAACTAAAAGTTGTAGTATATTTATCGGGTGTGTCTCTAAAGACTACAAGTGATTTTATTTCTATATTTCATATTAGTGCAGTACAGTAGCATTTTTTATTATTAAAAATTAATAAAAAATCAATCGAATCATATTTTGCAAAACTAAAGGTTGTAGTATGTTTATCAGGTGTGTCTCTAAAGACTACAAGTGATTTTATTTCTATATTTCATATTAGTACAGTACAGTTGCAATTTTTAGTATTAAAAAATTAATAAAAAATCAACCGAATCATATTTTTCAAAACTAAAGGTTGTAGTATGTTTATCAGGTGTGTCTCTAAAGACTACAAGTGATTTTATTTCTATATTTCATATTAGTACAGTAAAGTAGCAATTTTTATTATTAAAAAATGTATAAAACATCAACCAAATCATATTTTTTCAAAACTAAAGGTTGTAGTATGTTTATCAGGTGTGTCTTTGAGGACTACAAGTGATTTTATTTCTATATTTCATATTAGTGCAGTACAGTAGCAATTTTTAGTATAAAAAATTTAATATAAAATCAACCGAGTCATATTTTTCAAAACGAAAAGTTGTAGTATATTTATCGGGTGTGTCTCTAAAGACTACAAGTGATTTTATTTTTATATTTCATATTAGTACAGTACAGTAGCAATTTTTATTATTAGAAAATTAATATAAAATCAACCGAGACATATTTTTAAAAACTAAAAGTTGTAGTATGTTAATCAGGTGTGTCTCTAAAGACTACAAGTGATTTTATTTTTATATTTTATATTAGTGCATTACAGTAGCAATTTTTATAATTAAAAAATTAATATAAAATCAACCGAGACATATTTTTAAAAACTAAACGTTGTAGTATGTTTATCAGGTGTGTCTCTAAAGACTACAAGTGATTTTATTTCTATATTTCATATTAGTGCAGTACAGTAGCAATTTTTATTATTAAAAATTAATATAAAATCAACCAAATCATATTTTTCAAAAATAAAAGTTGTAGTATGTTTTTCAGGTGTGTCTCTAAAGACTACGTATGATTTTTTTATCTATATTTCATATGGGCGTGTTATAGTAGAAATGCATTAAACGGCGCTGTGAATGTTTACGTTTTTAATCAGGGTCCGTACTTTGCAGACGGTCCCTTAACAGCTTCAGCGCCCGCTGCAGCGATTCCTGCCATTTTCAGTAAATATTCTCGGAGAAACAGAAAGGTTGGGTGTTTTCAGAAAATCTGACGTTTGTAGTTTGTTCTCTGTTCTTCTGTGGTTTGGAAAATGTAATTTGGGAGAGTTTAGGACATTGCCTGTGAGCAAGAGAACGGCCGAAAGGCGAATCTCCGCTGAATATCGAATATCAAACTAACTTTACTCCGCTAGCGCTAACACATAACACCATGCATGCTGACATAAGATGATTTTAGCAACGCCTCATCACCAGGTTTTCACGTCATTTTGGGTTTAAAACATGGAAGTCAGATGACAGGGGTTCAGAGCATATCGGGGAACGGTCAACGACCGCTCTTTTGTGTTCTCCTGGTTCCAGCTTTTGTAATAAATACTTGTTTTGCTTTCAACTTCACTCCATCTGTCTGAGACTCCTCTATTCAACGAACACGTAAGGGAGTTGTAGCCCAGGCGAGAGGTGGGTGCGGACCCACCTTTCAATTTTCATTTCTACAACAGTATTTAGTAAAATATACAGCATAACAGACTCTCTATCTGTTAAAAACTATAAAACACAAAGACAGAGGAGAATGCTGCCCTCAGGGTTTTCTAACAGAAACAGTGAGAGTTAGGAAAAAAGATGGAAAGTGCTTCCTTTCTGTGTGTTTATATACTAACCCCTCACTCGTGCTGAAGTTAACCTTAATTTACACGAAACGTGGATTAACACGGCTAACGTGCGTTACCCATTAGTTTATTAGAATGTAAAAAGCAGTGAAAGCATCTTAGCTAATGATGACAGATTGCACAGATCCCTTTTACACCTAAACATCGCTAACTTTAAACTGGAGACAAGCTAATCTAACTAGCAGCAAACAGAGCAGCGTTTACCTGCCTTCAGAAATCTGAACAAGCTCACCTCTCTAAATATCTTGGAGACGCATGCCTCATATTTAAAAGGTGAGTTTTCCAGTGTAGCGCCGCTAAATAGTATAAATGAAGTTTATCCAGTAAATGGGAGAGAAGGAGCCGCTATGTGAGGAGTTCAGAGTGGAGGGGCTCGGGGGGTGGGGCGGAGGGGGATGGTGGAGAGGGGAGGGGAGGGGTTGTACTGGGCTGAGCAGCAGTTCAGCGTGCTGCCTGATCTCGTGCTGCGCCTTTTCACAACGCTACTTAAACGGGAAATAGAAAATTTAGTTTATCGAATTTCTCGCCCCGACTTATCGCGATATATAGTTTCCTCGATAACTATCGATATCGTTTTATCGCCCAGCACTAATATATATGTGTGTGTGTGTGTGTGTGTGTGTGTGTGTGTGTATGTATTTATGTATGTATGTCTGTGCGTATCTGTGTGGGAGTGTGTCAGTGAACTGATCCTGTCCTGTTGACCTGTTTCTGTATTGAAATGATGCCACAATTGTTTTAAATTTTATTGTTTGTATATTATTTGTAAATAAAATAAAATATACAGGTTGTGGGTATAGCTTTTTAATGTTTATTGTTATGTATATGTTCTGTTAATGAAAATATTAATATTAGTAATTCGTTTTTAATATTGTATTTATTGCTAATGTCGTTTTTCTTCTTATTTCTGTATTAAACAGATATTATTATTATTATTATTATTATTTATTTATTTATTTATTTATTTGCTATTAAGATGCACACACCTACCCTCACCACAGATGCAGTGTAGTGCTATGGTGTTCACAGTAATTCTTATAGAGTAGAATTAGAAGCCTATTCTGTATATCCATAATTTACTACTCTGTCGTCCTCTGGTGGCTTACATACCTATAATATGCCTCTTGTGGGTGTTTTTGAGACACCTCACATTTATCATGTGGTCAAGATGCAGCTTCTGCCAACAAAATGTAATAACAAAAACAAATACCATATATGTATTTTTTTATTTATTTTGTACAATATGTTATGAAATAATTGTATTCAATTTTAAATTAATTGAATAATTAAAATAAATCTATTTAAATTAGATGTGGCCGACAGCAAAAACGTTTTTTGCATTTACTGACCTTTTTTCTTAAAGTCATTTTTTTCTTTATTTAGTTGAGTAGTTCTTGCTTCTAATAATATGGATTAGAACATTACTCAAATAGGGCTATTCACTGTATACCTGTAAATCTAGCTCTTCACAACTTTACAACTGATGCTCTTAAACACATCAAGAGACAAGAAATTCAAGTAACTCGAGTAACTCTTGATGAGGCACAGCTGTTAACTGAAAGCCTCTTCTGGTGACTCTACCTCATAAAGCTGACTGAGAAAATGCAGCAATGTGCATTTATTTATTAATAGTTGTTTCTATTTATTTGTCAATGCAGGCTGGACGTAATGATAAGGTGGCTGATCCTAGAGTGGCGAGTCTAATGATGGACCTTGAAAAAGCCCGTAAGCAGCTTACAGGTATGTGGAATGCTGTATAATTCATGTTTCTGGTGTCAGTAGATTTAAGGGTTTAATAGATAGATTTTTGCATCCTTTCTCTCTTTCTATAGACCTACAATCGAGGCAGTGTGTGGACGGATCAGTAAAGCTCTGCAGTTCTTCTACTGTCCAGCAGGGGGTCAGCGTGACTAAACCTGCACTGGAGGACACAGTGAAAACACTAACGCAACACCTGAAAGAAAAACGACTGGAACTAAACCTGCCAGAGTGTTTACAGGTACAGATATTACACTCAGTAGCCACTGCTGGATACATTTCTAATTGCCATAATGATGGTAGGCCCGCAAGTGGATAAATATATAGCTACTTATTTTCCTTTTTGTGTGTGTGTAGGACATGTCTTTGGATCAGCTGGCTCTAGAGAAGATGACGCTGCAGAAGAGTCTGCTTTACTACGAGAGTCTTCATGGCAGACCGGTAAGCGACCACAGACATTTCCAATACATTCACACCATGTTGTCCCAAGTGCTCGGTCCTGCTGCTATGCGCTCTATAACTTCAGACAAATTTGACCGTTCCTAATGTGCCACCCAATTCTTAATACAAGCTATGGTCATCTCACACCTCGACTACTGCAATGGAATGCCCATGCTACTGCACCCCACTGCTCACTGAGTGATTTAGAGTGGTATAAAGCCCCCCAGCATTGAGCAGTGGAGCAGTGTAAGTGGAAATGATGGTTCTAAATCTAGTACTTTTATCTGTGTGTCCTGTTCAGAGATCAAAAGAGGAGAGGAGTGTGATGAGAGATCTGTATGATCGCTATCATTTGGTGAAGCAGGCGTTCTACTCATCAAACAGACAGACCAGTACTATGGTAAGCCTCCCTTTCTCAGTCTCCCACATGCACAGATATGTACACCAATGAACCAAAACATTATGAACACTTAATGATGTATTATGGAAAGAAGTAAAAAAAAAAGTGTTAACTAAAGGGACAGCTTGGGAACACCCACACCTAAGATGTAAGTAGTTATCTTGTGAGGGCAGTTGAACAATGGCCAGCTCACTTATGCCAAGGCAGTCGGATTTACAATTAAATTCAATTCAATTCAATTTAATCAAAAAAACTAAAACTTATTGTTAAAGCTAGCTTCTCCAAAGGTGGAAAAGATGAAATAGAGTGAAAAACTCTAACTTGTTCCCTAAACATAAGTGAGCTATAAAATGACTGAAAAAAGACTTTTGTTTAACTACTCTAGCAGACTCTAGTAACCTTAAGTTAGAAAAAAAAAACTTGTCACTAACATTGTCTTATCTTAGAACTAAGACACGTTTTAAAACTTGTCTATTCAGGTGAAATTTAAGGTGGAACGGTGGAAAGATAGAATGTATAACCTGAAAACTTGTTTGCTAAACATAAGCGAGATATAAATTTATTGACACATCTAAACATAGAAAATAAGAACATCAGAATAACTGAATTTGATTGCTGTGTAGGCCTACACTACACTGGGATGGGTGTGTGTGTGTGTGTGTGTGTGTGTTTGTTTTGTTGCAGAGTGGGGATAAGGGCTTGGATAAATTGATCCAGCAGACACTTTGTAGCACTTTGCCGACACAAGAGGCCAGTAATCCTGCCTTCATCTCGCAGCTGGAGGAGATCAAAATGACAACAGCTCAGACAAACAACACACACTCCGTCAACAGGTACACACACACACACACACACACACACACGCCTGTACACACAGAATTAAACAAAGCACACATTACAAACTTGTATAGATGATTTCTGTGTGTGTGTGTGTGTGTGTGTGTGTGTGTGTGTAGGGCTGAGATACTAATGCAACTGAAAGAAACCAGGGTAGAGAAGAGACGGCAGAGGAAGATTCTGAAAGAGTTTGAGGAGACGGTTCTCTTGAAGACTGGCAGGTCTGTCTCATCCACAACTCCAATATTTATCTCATATGAATACAGAAATGCATTTTCTCATAAAAGACTTAACAGAAAGTACTTATGAAGAGTGATTGGTTGGTTAGAATTAAACATATTTTTTAAATTGTTTTTTTAATTGGTAAGTATTGGTGAAAGCATTGAATGCAATCCGATCTCCACAGCAATGCTCTAAAATCTAGTACCCTTGATTTCAGAAGAAAACAATAGTAGTGAAAGCATTGCAGATAATGTGACCATATTTAATTACTTTATTTTCATATTTTTCAAGTGTATCCAGACCTACTGTACTGTACTACTTTACTATGGATAAAATAAAACAAAACCCCTCTTTTTAAAAAGTGTTCTGTTTCTACAGATCACTTTCTTCAATAAAAAGCTTAGAACATTGACTCGTGTGAACAGACAAAAGGAAAGCATCAAACAGCTCAGCCAAAGAAAAATAACAGAAGTTGGCCAGAGAAACCGTATGAGAGCTGTGACTAAAAGAAAATATTAATATTTAATCAATAATAAACAGGCTTAATGACCATGAAAAAACAGTTATTCGTTGCCGCCCTACCTCCCATTACCAAAATAATAATACCGTAACAAAAACAATGTAAAAAAAAAAAAATACCACAGTGTAGAATATTTAGTGCTTACCTGCAAACATAAAACATACAGCTACAGTAAATAACCAAATCTGAACCTGAACCTGAACTTTTAGCATTTAAAAAATATAACACTGTTATTGTGTATGATACGATACGGCACACTGGTCATTTTGACTAAAGCCCAGCCTGAGGTCCACTTGTTGTTAGTAACTATAAAAGTTACCATAACTGTACGAAAAAGGACACAGCTCTCATTCAGACATAGCTTTTATTGAACAGTCACATTAGTTGTTTTTGTTTGTTTCAGGAACACATCAAGTAACTCAAAACAGAAAAAAACATTCACAGAACAGCAACTGCCAAAGGATATGACGGTGTGAAGCCCACCACCCAGAGAGAAGGAGGAGGAGAGATTGATAGATAGATAGATGGATAGATATGTTTAAACAGACAGGGTGGCTTCTTTGTATAATACATACAGTATGTACAGCTTGTTTAAAGGTTCAGTCTGAATCGTCTCTATACACAGCTATCGGAGTAAGGCAATAACGACGAGCAAACGAGTGCCGCTTATAGATCCCTCTCTCTCTATTTTTTCTATTCTTTACTGCAGGAGCGCACAGAGAGAGGACCGGGTTCCCATGGCGGCGGAATACGACCGCTACGAAACTCTGAAAGCCAGGCTAAAGTTGCTGAAAAGGATGCTGGGACAGACACACACTGTGAAAGCAGCCGGGTGAGCGAGGCTTTAGCCCCTGCCGTGCTGAAGACTGGAGCGTATTTGTTGACGGACTGTAATTTTGTAATTTTAAGAGATACTGTTTGTTGTCTTTGCAGCGCTTTATAATTATTTATGAAAAATGTTATCAGTGGCAAATATGCAATCACGTTGTTTTTAAAAAAAATGAAAAAGAGTACTTTTGTATAAATTATTTTGTATTACCAAAGGCTAAATGTTGCACAGCTCATTTCACAGTGACCACAACTGGCAAAGAGAGTATCAAAATGACCACCGTATGGTAATCCTAATCCCATATGAAATGGAGTTTTCAGAGCTGATGTCTGTCAATGCTGCTGCTACAAGATGGCTGCTGTTAGCGTAATGTTGTATACAATTCACTGTCACGCTAAAACCTTGTGTCTCCATTTTTGCATTTCCCACTTTTTTGACATAATGTAAGTCTGAAAATTTTTCGTAATATTTTATCAGATTTCATGAGAAATAGACGAATAAAATTGCTAAAAATGATTTTGAATTTTAATTTTTACTGTTCTAGCCTTTTTTGTGCAGGTGTGTTTAATAAAATGTTGTTTTATATAACCGAAAATATTTTATTTTTTATAGCTGTAAATGAATGGAATGTGCCACTAGTTACGCTTCAGTGTCACTATTTGGCAACTTAAATTAAACCAAAACCTAGAATCAAATACTGACATTAATACTAATAACACAGTTTAAAAGCACATATCTGAGAAAAAACATAAGCTAACAGCTAAAATGTTAGCTTAACATTTTTTTCCCTAGTGGCTTTAAGATACTGTACATACATATTTTTCATTTTACTACTGTTATTTTAACAAGAAAGTGTTGAAGAAATTAAATGGAATGAAATCCCTACATTTTGCAGCCTTGGTATTGGTCCATTTTTTATGAAATTCTGATACAATATAAATGAAAAGATTCTCATTATGTCAAAAAGTGAAGAATGTTTTTTGTGTGACAGTGCAGATATTCAGGTGAATCACTGACATTTTTAATTGAACTGATTTCAAAAACTTAGCAGTTGATCAACAGTATATAAAGTGATTAAGCCGTAGTTAATTGATGTACAATTTATCAGTAATAATAATAAAAGAACAAAGCATCTCTACAGTAAGGCTTTGATGCACAGAACCGAATTTGTGCAGCCGCAACAAACTCATATTGGCCACAAAATGAACATTTCTGCTTAAAGAAATGTAGAATTAGATCAAATTTCCCCAGGTGAATTGGCTGTTGTGTTTTCTGTTTAATATCCTCACCTCCACGTACGCAGTAACTGGGTTGATTCGTGTTGTCTCTGCCGCGTGTTCAGGTGCGTGTTCAGGTGCGTGTTAAGCACAGTTCGGCTAAACGTTTCTCACCGCGATACCTTTGGCATACAATAGCACAGCTTTGAGGGTCTGCAAACGTCAAAAAAGTTTTTAACAAGATTACAACTATTTCACAATGAACATGCACAAAAAAAATCACTGTTGGGCAGTCCAACACAACACCTCTCCTCACACTCACACACACACACACACACACACACATAATGCACAAGGTTTCATTCTTACAAAATATAAAATAAAAACAACTTTCAGATAAAGTAAAACAGCAATTTTCATAAACATACAAAAAAAAGAAAAATGAAGACTGATTAAAGGAGAACTGTGTAAGAACAGTGAAAAGGCATAAAATCAGTGAAACAACCGATGAAATACTGTAAGAGGAAAGCCTGCAGAATGTGCTGCTTTTCTGATTAGAGATTAAAGAAGAATTTAAATTTCTGCATAATTTAATAGTTTAAGTTGAACTCTGGTGTGAAATGGTCTTGGATTGTAATGAAACATGATAATGAGTACAAAGATTTGTCGAATGGCCTACCTATGTTCTCCCCCAGCATTCCCGAAATACAGTGCTTTTAGCCAATGCTTCCAACAGGCTTACAATACTAGTAATGAGGGCATAACATTACCAATGCTAACTATTTGTACACCATTAACAGAAATGAACTCTATAGGAGTGCATGAATTTTAGCTGTTACAGTTGTTGAAAGTATTTTTAATATTCATGCTTTTTTCACTGAATATCTGTTCCCCTTATCTTACCTATTCAATTGTGCCCATCAGTCAAATTATCATCATATTAATTTCAAGATGGCGTCGTCCGGAGAACTGTCTTAATGAACTCTGTGTATAAACAGTGTTTTAATAAACTAACTGTGCACTTTCAAAGCTCTCATTTTAGTTCAGTTCCTCATTTTAAATGTCAAGGCCTTAATCAAGTGTGGAGATACTTTGAGTTTGTTAATGGTGTAAAAAATAGTGATTTCTTTGCATGGGTATACCCTTACTACTAGCATCGTTAGCCTTCTGGGAGCATCGGCTCAAAGCACTATATTTGGGAATACTGGGGGAGAAAGGAGGTGGGCTATTCAACAAAAGCTCATACTCGTTACCATGTTTCACTATAAACCAAGTGAATTTGACACAGGATTTCTCCCTTTAAGTTGTAAACAGTCATTCTGAGTGAGGTTTGGTGTAAAACACTGTTCTGTTTGACCGTAGAGGTGAATGAAAGCAGAGGGCTGAAGCTCTAAAACTGTATATATTTATTCTTCACAGAAAAAATGACCTCTAATAGTTAATAATCCAACTGCCTGATGCCTCACACACAGTTTTACCAGAATTCTGAGGTCTAAAGTCTTGGGCCTATAATGTGATTTTAAAACTGCATATCATTAAACTGCTGAATGGAATCATGCAGGGCATTGTACAACAGAAACAACGGTTCAGATTTACCACAGTTTTACCCTCGACAAAATATATAAACTCACACTATACACTTAAACACTAAAAGTACACTGTTTTTTTCTCTCTCTTACACAGCCATTTTGTGTATTGTGTACATTTTGGCTTGATTTAAGTAATTTGATCTACTGTCTAAGTGTCTTATTCCATTGGCAGATCTTTTTGCTTGTTTCAAACTGTATTTCTTAACCAAGACTAAAATATATGTTATTTCTTGAAAAAAAGTCAATTACCTTCCAGTGCACTAAGATTCGTTTAGAAGGTAAAATCACTAAAAGCAAAATTAGAAATAACACATTGATTCTTAGGATATTACTACAAGTATTAAAATAAGATATATTAGATATTATGAGACTATATTTAATACCATTTCACTTGCTAAGATTGCTAAGAAGACATTTTCTGCAGTGCTTCAGCAGTCCATGGCTATATTAGTGTTGTTGAAAGCACAGTTTCACATCAAACCTCCACTCTGAATGACTCTATTGACATCTCATACACTAAAGTATGGAAGAAATTAGCAGAATCAAAGTAGAATTCTACTGCAAGCCCTGTTTTTCACTATATTAATAATGGAGAGACTTCAATCAATATTTTTTGTTTGTTTGTTTCCAGATAAAGCTTGAAAAAAAACATTATTACCTGATAAAATCTGAGTTAAACTTAAGCAGGTAGTGAAGATGAACAGATAAGGCTGAGTTTTATTCAGATCCAGGTTGTCTGTTTTCTTTCTTCTCTTTTCTCTTTTTTTTTTAAAGAATATAAGTGGCTTACAGTCAGGACAGGGGTGATAAAAGATGGTTTTAAAGTTGCATTCTTTCTACTCTTCTTCACTTCTTTTCCGTTTTTGCAGAGAGGATTTTGGGAGCAGGCAGGAACGGAACAGTTGGCTTCAGTAACGTCCGTAGGTTAAAGGCCTCGACTTGGAGCCCATTAAGACACACAATGTGAAACAGAAGCATCCAGGAATGATATGTGTGGTGTCCTTCATTTATTTCTCTTCTTATAAACTTTCTGGGCCACGGCATCACTGGTGTTCTCCTTTTGGAGTCCATTCAGAAGTTCTTCAGCGTTGGTTTGCAGTCTGAACCAAAACAGCTAACCGGATAGCCGGTAGCTAGCAGGAGGGGGGTCTTGAGGATGTGGCAGAATTAAGGGGGTTGGAAAACATCAGCATGAACAAGCTGTGTTTCTGTGTGTGGGTCCATGTTATGTAGCGTAATGTTAGAAATCAGAAATCAGGTTTCTATTCTGTTGTGTTTCTTAATATTAATATTTTTTCCTTAAAATTTTATTAATAATAACAAATTGTAGCTGTGCTATAATAAAGGTGAAATCTCTACATTTACATAAATTTAGGTTATATGTCAGCTTCTGACAGCCAAGGCTAGCAAACCAAGCTAAAGTTAAATGTTTTAGGTGTGTGTGGGATTTTAAAATTGCAATTACATTGAAGTTTCATTTTAGATAAGGTATTCATCTTTACACAAAAAAAAAAACAGGTTGATATTCCCAAAATCCATCTTTTTTCCAGAATTTGTGATTTTAAACACTCCCATTCAGAATTGTTTACAGTGATGGTGAATGGAGACAGATGTCTGAACCTTTAATAGCTCCAGTTTTTAAACCAAGTGGTTGAGAGTGCACTCCCTGATGCCTGAGGCTAGAACCCCATTCATTATCCTGCATTAACATGGGTTCTGGTTGATCTGATCACAAATTACTGCCAAAACTCATAGTCTTTCATACCTGGTATTTTAAATGCATCTCCTGTGAGCGCTTATGATTCGATTTCTGGAGGCTGGAGGAGGCAGCACCCTTTACGATGAGAGTCTCCCATTTTCTTTGTATCGAGTCCTCAGCCCAAATTGAGATTTTGTAGCACCAAGTTTTGCGTGTGAACAGGCCCTAAAATGTTCCAAATCTGAATCCTTTTTTGTACTTTAATCCCATTTACACCTGGTCCCTTTCTGCATATCTGAAAAAGTCTAAACGCACTCAAGGCACATTTAAAACAGATACAAAACCAATCATTTAAATAAATCACTTCAGGTGATCTAAGATGCATCAGTAATAACTGCTACACAGCAAGCAAATTTGCATATTCTGTCCAATACAGCAATCAGGATTCAGTTCTACTAACCAGAGACCTGTCCAAGTGTATATACATGTGACTAAAATTGTATCAGAGTACTATTTACATACTAGTACAATGAAGAGACCAGGTGTAAACAGGGTATTTTTGTGATTCTTGTGTTATGTATAGAATGTACTGTATGTTTAAATCCAATTATGGTGTAGGGAGACATGCAGGAAAACAGGTGTTAACAATAGTTTACCAGACAGTTTTTCTCATTTTTTTACTATTTTACATCAGCAGTTTATATCTTCAAAACTTAGCTAAATAAAACAGCTATATTTTATTTGTGTTGTAGTTATACCACACTTTTCCATTCCCCACCACTGTAAAGAAATTAAGAGTTGGCATGTTTCTCTACAATTAACCACAATTTCGGATCAAAATGTACTCTAAATGACTTTAAATTATTGGATTTAAGAGAATGCACTGTGCAGAAATTTGGAAAAATAGTTGCAACAATTGGCTAATAAATTCCTCTAATTTACAGTACGTTTGCATTTGTTTAGTGTAGCCTGCGCTAATAAACTCTGTAACCTTGTTTTAAGCAGTATTAGCAGTGCATACTAATAGTTAGTACCTCTCTCACCAGTGTTGCAGCTCTAATGATGTGTGTGGTCAGATTTCTTGAAAACAGTTAGTTAGTAGGTCCATTCTAATTTTGCGAATGACTGCGATACAGTATTAGTGTCCCTCATAGTAATGGTGTTGTTAGCATCCTATGCTAATTTTGCCGCTCTTATGTGTGTATGTGTGTGTGTCTATGTGTGTTCTGAGGTTTGGATACAGTTAGTTAGCAGGTTTATGTTGAGAGTTGATGTGGATGTGTTAGTCCAGGTTAGAGGTTTAGACATGAGGGTAACTGGTTAATAAGTCCAGCTTGAGTGTGCACGAGTGCTAGCCTGTGTAGCGCCCCATGCTAATGTTGCAGCTTCTAGGGTGAGGACACAGTTGGTTAGTGTGTTTGGGATGAATCTGTTTATGTTGTGATGACTTAGTCCATGCTAATGTTAGAGTAATGATAAGAGTTCTTGAGGTGTGTCATTAGGTCCAGCTCAATTTTGTGTGCGTCCGCTAGCTTTCCACATTAGCGCCCCACGCTAATGTTGCAGACCTTGCAGCTTGGATCTTTCTTTGCGTTGACGGTGGACAGGCTCATGAGCTGATGTCCGCTGATCTGAGCCACGCTGCCCCGTGCCAGCTCCACAGGATCTGTGTAGATAATCTCCAGGATGACGTCTTGTGCATGCCGAAACTCCACGCGCCCGTCTGGGCCACACACGCGCGTCAGGAAGCGGTTATCGGTCACGTCGAGCTCAGGCAGGCGCTCGCTGCAGTAGATGTCCCCTGGGGAGCCTCGCGGTGCCAGGACCAGGATGACGTAGTGGTAGGCCGTATACATGCAGTAGAAGTCGCCAAAGTAGGCCCGTGTGTCTGCAGTGAAAAGCTCCCCAGCCGGGATCTGGAAGCGGTAGCGACCGTACGGCGAGTCCTGTGGTGGCTGGCCCGTGTTAAACTCGGTGTTGCAGCTGAAGAAGATGCCCTCCAGCTTTCCACTCAAAGGAGAGCCATGGCTGCCACTGTTGTCCTTCACAGATGGAAGCATTCGACCACCCTGTGAGTCTCTGTAAAGAAAACATGACTAGTTTTGGTACAGATCTTAATATGGACATGAGATCTACTTGTGTGCCTAAACCAAAATTTGTACATTTTTACCATATTTTTGCATTGAATGGTCTAATTTGCAAATTGATGTGCCAGCTCATACATGTTCCCTACATGTATAAATGTAATATTTTGTTACTTCTTAGTGCTTAGTTCTAGAATATTAAGTTGACAAAATACATGGGCTCGCAGAAGTATTCATACCCCTTGAACGTTTTCAGATTCTGTCACCTTAAAACCACAAACTTAAATGTATTTTATTGAGATTTTAAGCCACAGTTTAACACAATGTACCACATAATTGTAAAGTAGAATGGAACTTCTGCATGGTTTTCAAAATTTTCATCAAATAAAATTTGGAAATTGTGATGTGCAAAAGCATTCATTTCCAAACTGTAGAATAACTCTAGATGGAGAGTGTCTGTTGTGGCGTGAGGAGGCGGGGGAGTTGTGGGTCCGCCCCACGCCAGAGCGCAAAGCCGTGCCTGTCTCACCTGGCCCGCATGAGGGCTGATTAGGCCGCCAGTTGAGACAGGCATATAAAAACTCAGCCATCATTGGGGAGAACTTACGCTGGGGAGCTGAGGGCTGAGGCTGCGCGGACGCTAAAACAAGAAAAACTAAGTAATTTAACAGACTCTAGAGCCCCATTGGGCGAGCTATGTTTATTTAAGTTTATTCTGGGTGTGGTGGAGGGCATTTTTGAAAATAAAGGTACGTTTTGAGTTTCATTTACTCCCCGTGTCTGTGTTCTCTGTGTGCTTCCTCCTTCTGGGTCACTGTGGTCACGCCCCTTACCCCAGGGGCCTACCACACTGTGAACAGCAATTTTCATGTCTTGCCACAGAAGCTCAATGGGATTTAGGTCAGAACTTTGTGTTAGAACTTTTAACACATTATTATTTTTTGATCTAAATCATTCCACTGTAGCTCTAGCTGTATGTTTAGGGTCATTGTCTTGCTGGAAGGTGAATCTCCTTCCCAGTCTCAAGCGTTTTGCAGCCTTCAACAGGTTTTCTTCTGGGATCGTCCGGTATTCAACTCCATCCATCTTCCCCACCCATTAACTCTGACCAACTTCCCTGTGACTGCTAAAGAAAAGCATCCCATCAGCATAATGCTGCCACCACCATGCTTCACAGTGGGAATGGTGTGTTCGGGGTGATGAGCAGTGTTACTTTTTTGGTATTTTGGGTGGCCATGGCCTTGGTAGGTTTGCAATTGTAGAATACATTTTCGGGTTCATTTTTTTGGATGGATTGAACAGTGCTCCTTGACATGCTCAATGCTTGGGATATGTTTTTATAGCCTAATCCTGCTTTAATCTTCTCCACAACTTTATTTCTGACCTGTCTGGTGAGTTCCTTGGTCTTTACTATGCTGTTTGTTCTCTAGTGTTTTCTAAGAAACCAGAGGCCTTCTGGTTCTAAGAATCTAAGAGGCTTAACAGAACAGCTGTGTTTATACTGAGACTAAATTACACACAGCTAGACTCTATTAACTAATTAAGTGACTTCTGAGGGCAATTGATCGCACTGGACTTCATGGATTTGTGTTTGTCTACCATTTAATATCTCAATAAAATACATTTAAGTTTGTGGTTGTAGAGTGACAAAATGTGAAAAGTTTTTTTTTTTTCTTTTGCAAGACCCTGGATTTATGAAAGGCAGAAAATTGTAAAAACTGTTTCAAACCCAGTACATTTGTCTTCTTCAGCACATCTTTACAGACCTTTTTACTTGCAGCTAGCTTTGTCAAATGAGCTTAGTTAGTTTAGTGTCACCGGCAGCAGTAGAGTGCAGTTTGAGTAGCCGGTTAGTTGGTTTTACAGTATTATGTTGTTTCAGTGGAGTGTTACTGCTTAGATACTGCAGTAACACTGCTTAACTGCAGATACTGCTTAACCTGCAGTATGAATGTACTTTTATTATACATATTTTGACTAGTTTACAATGTTTACAATAGATAATTCAGAGTATCAGGCAGCTTTTAGCTTTTAAGGAGAAAATCTACACAAGACAAAATGGGTATTGAAACTCTTTTTGTTTTTTATTTTAAAACATGCACAGTTTTTTCTCCAACACATGTTGTGTGCTTCTGTGATTGACTTCAAAACTGATGCGAGTGATGGGAATCCCATACCTGCAGTGGTCGAAGTACTCTTGGTTCTGATTGCGGTAGAAGACGGTGAAAGGGAGCATTCTGCCAGCAATGACCTCAGCCTTCTGAAGTAGCTGAGTCAAATGGACCGTGGAGTAATCTGCAGGGCAAGACAGCTTGATCAAATTTTACAAAAAAAAAAAAAATCTAATTACAATCTCAAAATGTACTAAGTGATTGAGCCTTAAATGCCCTCACCAAGAAAGGACATTTAAGCAAATAAATATATATTTTTTATTTGTTTGGGGAAATAATGTATAAAAAAATTGGTTGTTTTTCGACATTGTTGAGAGCATCATCTAAAAGCACTGTATTTGAGAATGCTGGAGAATGGAGGCGAGCTATTTGACAAATGTCCATTTCACACCAATTTAAACACCTTAGTGGCACTATATGTTCAAATTTAAAACTTAAACTACTTATATCCCTGTCCCACAGAAATATATAGGTGCAAAATCAGATTTTCATGCAGTGTCCTCATTTTTTTCATTTTACTGTACATTTGTAGTCTATTAAATGTGTCATAAACATAAAATCATTATATCATTAAGTTATTGCCAACAGTCAATTTTATTAAAACCTTTATTAAAAAAGGTTTATTAAAAACCTTGGTGTTTTGATAAAATATTTAATCAAACCTTTAATTAGGATTAACCCAGAGATGTCAGTGTTATTAAATTATGCTGATGATAAGGTAAGTGCCTGTTACCTGCAGTGCAGAACTCCACAATGTCGCTCCACTCAGAAATAGCGTAGTCTCCATCACTCTGCTTGGATGCGGTTTGCACAGCAACCGTGTACTCTGTTCTCGGGCTCAGGAACCAATGGCCTCGCACTGTCATCGGCAGCGGCACTGCCTTGGCAACCAGCTTTGTGGGAACATCCTGGATACAGGGATGGAGGGAAGGGGAGATGCAATATGTCATGGCTGGTTTTCCAATGGCACAGTTAAACATTTTTAATGTCACAGTATTTTTTTTTCACTGCAGTAAAATACACTGATCAGCCTCTACCTGTATCTGTTACTCTAAATACATTATTATCCTCCTTTCAGCCTGTTCTCCAAGGGTCAGGAGCCCACAGAATAGACCATAAAGGAGCTGGATGGTGGATGGTGGGTTATTATATTATAATACTATAATATTTTTTGTGAATATATTTTATTATTTAAAAAAAATAATTGCACACACCACCATAATGATAAGGTCTGAAACAAATAATGAAATGACAATAATAATACAATAAAATACAAATGCAATAAGATAAAACGAGCTATAAGTTACAAAGTTATAATAATTATGATAAAATAAACACAAATTTGGTGGATGGTGGGTTATTCTCAGAACTGCAGTGACACTGATTAGCATGGTGTTGGTGTGTAAGTGTGTTTTATTTTTTCTTTTACAATAAAAAAGCAAATTCTCTTTATTGTCTGGATCTTGCAGTGTGAGAAATGAATGTCTTTGTTCTCTTTAAAGTAGGCATTTCAGAATTAATAAAGCAGTTTATTATCATCTTTAACATTTGTACCTTGCTTAGGTATTACCTGAACATATGATTTGATTTGAAGTGTTGATTAAAGCAGTTAAAATGTAAATTATCTCTAGTATTGAGGAACTCACTAAAGAGTATATTTTATAAATAAACTTTAAGGCTTTAGGTTAGGTTCATTTGATATTTTAGATCGATTGAGACAATTAATGTAACATCAGATTAAATGAGCCATCACACACTAAATAATGAACCTCATATCAAAACAATTATTTAATGATTTAAGGATCATTATGTACAGCACATGATACTCCTTCATATTAAGTTCAGATAATTTTATTTATTTTTTTTTTTATTTGATTTTGTGTGTTTTGTACCTTGTGTTTAAACTTGTTGGAGTTTTTGTTCTCTTTCTTGTTGAGGTCGATGAAGTAGTGGGTGATTTTCTCTTTGGTACGAGGGTCCATGTCCCAGCAGATCTTGAAGGAGTCACAGGTGATCCAAGATGGCGCCAAGATGGCGCCGGTGTGCGTGGCTGGCCGTCTGCTCTCTCTCTGTTTGGTGGTGTTAGTGTTGTTAAGCTTTGGAACATCACTTATTGAGTCTTTGTTGGTGTATGACCGCCAGTCTTTGTTGGATCTAAGATATAATGTCAGTGATATACGTGCGTTTTGCCAAGGAGGACAAAATACTCTTCCCCCACTCCTGGCGGGGATACCAATCCACCTGTATCGGGCCTCGACTCCAACGCCCCGGCGGAAGCGCCGCCGCCGTCGCGGTAAACGTGGCGGTCAACAGGTGAAGCTAAAATTCTGCCTGGCACGCACCTCTTCCATCTCTCAAAAAAGACATGGATTAATTCCTCCATTCGTCGTGTCCCGGCGTTTTCTGGAACCCATCGACACCTGCCTGGTACCTGTCGCCGGCTTAGGCGAAGATCTCCGGCCCCGCCGCTCCTGCTCTCCTCGGCTCCGCCAGCGCGGGGTGAATCCCCGCAACTTGAGGACGCTGCGCTGGGCTCCCAGACACGCCGAACTCCACTCCTCAGCTCCTGCCAGGATCGGGTTGGTGAACGCCAGATCACTGGCAAATAAAACTTTTATCCTGAAGGACTTATTTTACTCTCGCTGCCTGGATTTCCTCTGTGTGACCGAGACCTGGATTAGTGCCGGTGAGTACAGCGCTCTCAATGAACTTTTACCGGCTGGCTGTAATTATTTTAATTCCCCGCGGGCGTCAGGTCGTGGTGGAGGAACGGCAACAGTATTTAGAAATGACTTTAAATGTAAACAGCGCGCTGTATCAGCTTCAATTTCCAGCTTTGAAGTTACTTTATTTGAGGTGGGTCGCTCTGACCCGGTCCTTTGCGCTGTTATTTACCGACCCCCCAAATACAACAAGGACTTTGTAAACGATTTCTCTGATTTTCTTGCTGGACTTATGCCAAACTACGATCGCGTCCTTATTGTCGGGGATTTTAACATTCATGTCTGCTGTCCTGATAAACCTCTGGTGAAGGACTTTTTAAACATTATTGACTCTTTTAATCTAGTGCAGTGTGTGTTGGCTCCCACACATGAACATGGCCATACTCTGGATCTTGTACTTTCTCATGGCTTGTCTGTTTCAAACGTTGAGATCTGTGATAGTGGGTTTTCTGATCACATGTCTGTTTTATTTGATGTTGTTTTATACCATGCTGCAGTTAAATCTTGCGCTCCCGCTCGGCTCTGTCGGAGTTTTAATTCCTCCACTGCCGGTCAATTCTCCACTGCCTTCGATCAGCTCTGCTCCACTCCTGACTCTGCCTCTGTTCATACGGAGAAGCTCAGCTCCTGGTTCAACCAATCCTGCCGAACCATACTCGACTCAGTGGCTCCGTTAAAAATCAGACAGCCTAAAGTTAAGCCTGAGCCATGGTTTAATGAACGAGCTCGTGAGGCGAGGCGGGAATGTCGCAGAGCTGAGCGCAGATGGAAAAAAGACAAGCTGCAGGTCTCTTTTCACATTTTAAAGGATAGCTGGCGTTCTTATCAGAACATAATCAAAGAAGCTAAAAGGGAGCACTTATCAAACATTATTATGGAAAATCGTCATAACCCACGGGTGTTATTTAAAACCATTGACTCTGTTCTTAAGCCCCCTCAGCCCGTCTGCTTGGAAGCAGACCATGAAATGTGCAATAACTTTCTGCACTTTTTTATTGATAAGGTTGCCACTGCAAGAGCTCCTATCACAGCTCCTGCCTCTGACCCCTCTGTCTCTGCCCCCTGCCTGCCTAGGTTTGATAGGTTTGAGCCTGTGACTCTGTCACACTTGAAGGATGTGGTGGGTCATATAAAGCCTTCAGGTTCTCCCTGTGATGCGGTACCCCCTCACTTTTTTAAAGAGGTTATTAATAGTATAGGGCCGCAGGTTCTGGCCATTATTAACAGCAGTCTGACCTCTGGTGTTGTGCCTTCTAGTTTTAAACATGCTGTAGTGCAACCCCTGCTCAAGAAACCTGGCCTTGACCATACTATATTGGCAAACTATAGACCTATCTCCAAGCTGCCTTTTGTTTCGAAAATTTTAGAGAAAGTAGTTTATGCTCAGTTAAAATCCTTCCTGGATGAGCATAATACTCTTGAGATATTTCAATCTGGTTTTAAATCCTTACATAGTACAGAGTCAGCGCTGCTTAGGGTTTATAACGATATCCTCCTGGCCAATGATTCAGGGGACCATGCGATTCTTATACTGCTGGATTTAACTGCAGCATTTGACACAATTGATCATAGCATTTTAGTCTCTCGTCTGCAGCACCTAGTGGGCATTTATGGTAGTGCTCTGGAATGGTTCAGGTCCTATCTATCTGACAGAACTTGGTGTGTTCGTTTTGCTGGCTCGGAATCTTCCTTAGCTCCACTGTCATATGGGGTTCCACAGGGCTCAATTTTAGGACCTCTCCTGTTTTCACTCTATCTGCTCCCATTGGGCTCCATTCTGAGAAAACATGGTGTCTCCTTTCATTGTTATGCTGATGATAGCCAGATTTACATGCCGCTAAAGAAGAAAGACGATTTCTCTATTCAACCACTTCTGTTATGTCTTAATGACATTAAAGCCTGGATGGCTTTAAACTTTTTGAATTTTAATGAAAAGAAAACAGAAGTGATGGTGTTTGGTCCCAGTGGTTCTTGTGAAGCCCCCCCTGTTGATTTGGGCCCCTTGGCGCTGTATGTGAAACCTACAGTTTCTAACCTGGGTTTTAAGATGGACAGTGATTTTAAATTGGATCGCCAGATTGGTGCAGTAGTCAAGTCCAGCTTCTTCCACCTTAGGCAGCTGGCAAAAGTGAAGTCAGTTTTTACACATGAGCACTTTGAAACAGTAATCCATGCCTTCATTACATCCCGGCTGGATTACTGTAATGCACTATATTTTGGGGTCAATCAGTCCTCCCTTAAACGCCTTCAGTTAGTGCAAAATGCCGCTGCCCGACTTTTAACAGGTTCACACAAGAGAGAGCACATTACTCCCATTCTGGCCTCCCTCCACTGGCTGCCTGTGCATTTTAGAGTTCATTTTAAGATTCTTTTATTTGTTTTTAAATCTTTAAATGGACTCGCTCCGCCTTACCTCACTGAGCTGCTCTGCCCCCACGCCCCCGCTCGGTACCTTAGGTCAGCTGATCAGCTGCTCCTGGAGGTGCCGAGGTCAAAACGCAAGCTTAGAGGGGATAGAGCTTTTTCAATTGCGGCTCCTAAACTGTGGAATGGCCTACCACTATATGTCAGACAAGCCCCGTCACTGTCCACGTTTAAAACCAGGCTAAAGACTCATTTTTATTCCTTGGCTTTTAACCCAATTTAAGACTTTGTTCTTGTTTTATTTATTATTTTTTTATTTATTTTTATTTATTTTATTTCTGTTTTTATTCTATTTTGTTTTTACTTTTATTTTACTTAGTTCTTAGATTTATCTGAAACTTTTTATTGATACCTATATTTTAATTTGTCATTGTTTCTAGTATTTTGTTTCTTATCTTATAATTTGCTATGTACAGCACTTTGTTGCAGCTGTTGTTGTTTTTAAAGTGCTCTATAAATAAAGTTGAGTTGAGTTGAGTTGAGTTGATGTTACTGATCCTGATGTTCACAGGCACTGGAAGCTCCATCTCTACTACTCCACTGTCCTCCGCCTTACCTACACACAAGAATAAATAATAAACAATAAATAGCGGTATGGGGATCTAGGGAATCTACGGAAATAGTTCTGAATCAAGCATGACCTAACAATGAGAAAACTTACTAAATATATTATTACTAAATATATTGTTTATTTATTTATATATATCCAAGTTCATAGAATTCTCTGCCCTGTAAATTAATGAGTAAAATAGTTTAGAATAAATAAACACTGCATCAGAAATACAAACAGTAACAACAGTTATTAATACTGGAGATTGATGAGCTATTTGTGTGTTTAAAACTAAGCTGACTATCTTATATTTTGTTGAAAGATAAAATTCATCTGTCTACAAATTTAAATTTAAAGCTAGAATAATAACACATATAACTATTTTTTATTAAATTTAAAGCTAAAGCTAGAATATTAATTCCTATATATTTTCTTAAATTAAAAGCTGAAGCTAGAATACCTCATATAACTATCTTGTATTAAATTTAAAGCTAAACATAGAATAATAACTCATAACTATTTTTCTTGAATTTAAAGCTAAAGCTAGAATTATAACTCATATCTTTTTTATATGTAAAGCTAAATCTAGAATAATAACTCATGTGACTATTATTAATTCAATTTAAAGCTAAGGCTATAAATAAAGCTAATTGCAGAATAATAACTGTAACAAGCTAACCTAGCGTTACCAGAGCTAACCTAGATTAGCTATTTTATTTGGTTGAAAACTAAAGTTAGAATAAAAGCTATTCTTTACACGTATTGTTAAATTTAAAACATAAAAAGAAAAAAAAACTGTAATTTTGTTAGTTAGCTAAAGAAACTAAATCTATAATACTATCCTATATCTTTCAAAAGTTAAGATTAAGATTTTTCTAGAGTTTTCTAACTAGCTAGATAGTTGCCTAGCTAGCTAATGCTAACTAGCTTAACCACTAATATCTATTTTGTTACATGCTAAAGCTAAAGCTAAAATAATAAATATTCTCATCAAAAGCTAAATTATTAAGATTTACTTTGTTAAAAGCTGAAAAAATCACTAACTAACATCTGTCTATGGAAAGTTAAATCTAGAGAGAGAATAATAGTGAATTAACTAGGTTAGCTAGCTAGCACTAGTTAGCTAGCTAGCTAACCAATACTAAATAGCTTAATCATTATTCTCCATTTTGTTACATGCTAAAGCTAAAGCTAAAATAATAAATATTCAAATTTAAAGCTATATTATTAATATCTAGTTAAAAGTTAGAAAAAAATAGATAGTCTCTATCTTTGGAAAGATAAAACTAGAGAGAGAAAATAGCTAATTAACTAACTAATTTTTAGTTAACTTACACTAAAGCTAGTTAGTAAGGATCAGTTAGCATTTTTAAGTCTTTTTTCAGGAGAGTGATAATCATACCCGGTTCTTAGTTTTTTTTTTTTGTTTTTTTTTTTAAAGCTAAGGTAGAATACTAATTACTTTTACTTTTGTTGAAATCTAACACTAAAGCTCAAACTTAACCTAACTTTATGCTATTTCTTCACATTAAAGCTAGTAAGATAGTTCCCTGAAAGCAAAGAACATTAAATAAATAATTTTAAACAATCATTATTTGGTTGCATTACATCATTTAATGTTGTTGATGAACATTGGTGTTGAAACTTTGACATTGAATCAACATTTATTAAATGGTTTTAAAAGGTTGGGGCTCTGAATCTACACCCACATTAATGCGTTTAGGTGAAAGATGCTTCCCACAAATAATAAAACATTATTATAATAATAATAATAATTATTATTATTATTAAAATGTCATTTTTTTCACACCAAGAACACAGCTGAAAGCTTTAAGAATAGAATCACATATATCACATATAAAAGCATAATATTAAATCAATGTTGAGTCAAAACAAATAAATATAAATAATATAATAATAATATTATAAATATTATAAATAATATATATAAATCAGTTCTGCCATCGAAGCGTTGAAATGAGCGTTGATTCAACATTATTTTGCCATCTCACACAAACTATTTACAACATTGCCATTTTTATGAAAATGGTGTAAGTAATGCTGTTTTTTTAAATCTACAATCAATGGATATTTAGCATATTTTTAGCATAAAATTTATTTTTTTTGTATGAAATTATATTTACAATACAAATTGGTAACACTTCAGAATAAGGGACACAGTGAACAGTACTTACTACAGTAATAAACACTTAAATGGTTCAGTATATCTAATAACTAATTATTATTGACACTAGTTAAGGCTTTATTTAACATGGCTAACATTTATTACTTGAGAATTTAGACATTAATAAATGTAATGTAATGATTAATAATTTCTAGACTGATGTCAATTAATAAATAGTTGAGACATTCTGTCATAAAGTACTGTTAATCATCCTAATTCTAAAGTGTTACCTAAAAATGTAATAAAAAGAGAAAAATATGTTTAAAAACCTTGTCAGTCTTTATGTTTTTCTCATATACACCATATGATCATCATGAATCGGGTAAATTAGTTTCTCCTCTGAGAAACTTATTGCAGTTAAAAACAGTCAGTTATCATTCTGCGTTAGTGTTCTTCCAAGAAAACACTGGAAAAGGGTTAAACTAACACACACACACACACACACACACATACATTTGAATATATTCTAATATTCTTTTATCTATTCAAACACTTACTGGCCTCGGCTGAGTTTTTAAAAGCATCTTTTCACAAAGCTGATTCTTTAAATGGTTGAGCAAGCATTACACAGAACTCTCTTTCTCTCTCTTTTCCAGCTTTTGCAAACCTGGCCCCAAATCCAGTAGTTCTCCAGATTATTTCTCGGGTGTCTCTGTGAATGTACAGTGAGTAGCCTTAAAGCGCAGCATTACAGAATATTCCTTAATCACATCTTTTTTCTCAGCTCCAACACACTGAACTTCACTCACACGAACATAAGAAGCTCAGCAGCAGGACACCATGTACGAACCACTCCCTCGACACCCCCCTGTGTTTAAGGGACAAGCTGAGTAAATTTTACTCACAAAGTTAATCCACTTCAGAGCCTGAGTGTCTTTATCCGCTAACAGAAAAACTAACCGTTACTTGGCTGAGAAAGTGAGTGTGTCCAGAAGATAAAGAGAAGACTCTCACACACTAAGCTTATCAAAAGGATCCTTCCTGACATTACTATCACCCTCCTGCACTTATAACCAGGCAGTGCAATGCATACATGCAGATGGGGCATTAACCTTAAACATCAGAATGGGGTAATGTGAATAACAGTTTCATTGTCAGTTTAATTTATAGAGCACATTTAAAACAACATAAACTTGTCCAAATTGCTGCACAGATTAAAACTTTACAATAAGAAGACTAAACACAGTAAAGTTCTGGGATAATAGTTTTAGACCCTCCTGTTTCTCCCTCTACAACTCTCTTTCTTCTGAGCAATGACTCTGAACTGCAGCTCCATCTTCCTCACTAAATACTTCTTCTGGCTGCTTTAACAGCATCAAAAAAGACAATTCGTCAAACTTGGATTAATTATGCTCTTTGGATGTGGAATGTACTGTACAGCTCTGGAAAAAAAATTAGACCACTTAATTTCTGAATCAGTTTCTCTGATATTCTATGCTATTTATAGGTATATGTTTGAGTATATTGTCATTTAGAGCACTTATTTGCAGAAAATGAGAAATGTCTGAATGGCTTTTAGACCTCAAATAATGCAAAGAAAACAAGTTCATATTCATAAGATTTTAAGCGTTCAGAAATTAATATTTGGTAACCTTGGTTTTATTTACAGTTTTCATGCATCTTTGCATGTTTCCCACTAGTCATAAGAGGGTTTTCCATCCACCGAGTTTTTGCGCATTTCAAAAATGCGCATGAAAAAAACTGGATGGAAAAACTCCAAAATTCGAAAAAAGCCCCAAATATCGCAAAAAGATTTTTACGCTAGGAGGGGGTGGAAAAGTTAGAATATCGCATCCCCAAAATTCGGAAAAACTGGATGGAAAAGGGTTTTTCGCATAAAAAATGACGTATCAGAACTCTGAACGATGTTCTCCCAGAACAGTTTGTTTCATTTGCGCTCCCAGGTATACTCGCCGTGGTCGCGCCGAGATTTCCGCCCTTAATAACGGTTCCAGTGCTCGTCCTGCCCGGCGTCTTTGAACAGCAGACACCATCACCATGTAGAGATGGCAAATGCATACGAAAATAATTCTGCACAGAGCAAAAACGGAATCAAACCTCTCCATGCTTGTTTGGCGTCCTCTCCCACGTTATCTAATGTTTATTCGCATAACTGTAGTGAATGGAAACACAGCTTAATTCGCATTTTTTTCTGCCGAAATTTGGAAATTGCGCATTCTTTTTTCGAAAGGTTTGGATGGAAACCCGCCTATACACACTGCTTTTGGATAACTTTATGCCACTCCTGGTGCAGAAAATCAAACAGTTCAGTTTGGTTTGATGGCTTGTGATCATCCATCTTCCTCTTGATATATGCCAGAGGTTTTCAGTTTGGTAAAATCAAAGAAACTCATATTTTGTAAGTAGTTTTCAGAGCGGTATATTGCTATTCTCCTCCAAAAACATACACTAGATTCCAGGGTGCATCAGAGAAAACAATAAGAAGCTGGACTTCAGTTATTGGACTTATTAGAATTCTTGTGTAATCAAATTCTACTCCCATTTTCTTCCTTTTCTTGCATTGCTGTAATCACCTTCTCCCCCACATAGAGACAGAACCACCAATGGTTTCCAACCAATGTAGCTTCTGCATAGTATCACTAGTTCCCATGTGTATTTAGTCCTTTAGTTCTCTTAACAAAACATGTTTTTGAAAGCAGCCAAATGAGGCTGAGATTTCCAACAATGAAAAATGGTGTAATTCGTGACCCTTTGATGCCGATGCTTTTCCCAATGCTTTTCACGTCTTGTGCCATTAAAACAGCATTGGAGTTTACGAATATATTTACACTGATGGGCATGGTGGTCAAAAGGTTAGGGGTGTTCAGGTAAATTTTTGGTGTATTACTATCTGGGCAAAGGAAAACAGAGGTGCACCACTGACTGATTTAAACCCTGACAACAGTCAACCATCAGAAGTTTCCATCAGAATTTCTATAAACTTAGCTACACAGGTGCGCTGAAAAAAAGGTCTTCATCGTTAAAATAGCAATCTGCTAATGTCAGAGTGCATCTGGCTCTTAAAGGGAATGGCAAGTGACACACTGATTGGTTTATTTCACATTCCAACCAAAAGAAATTGTGTAATATGATCATATTAACATAGATCAGAGTCCTGAAGGAACTGTTCTAACATCTTGTGGAATCCATGCCACAAACAATTGATACCTTTAGTAGTACATCAGTATTGTTTTCTTAATACAGTGCTTGGTTTGTATGAATAAAATTTTAAAAAGTAATTAAAATTAAAATCAGCCTTTAGAACAGCGTATACAGGGCCTGCTATAAAACACTGTACTGTTAATAACCAGTACTGTAGCTTCAGTGCTGCTACACCCAGAACAAGAGAAATGTCTTTGTCATGGGAACATAATTCGCTCCCCTCTCTCTCTCTCACACACACACACCACACACACTCTCCGCACACACAGAGGTTCAGCAGTTTCCATGACAACACAGCAAGCTGGTTCGTCAGTGCATTTCGATCCATTTAAAGAGAAAGTTCTGGCTGTGAACAGAAACGTTGAGCTTCCAGTCAGAACAGCATTGGACAGCATGGAAAATTCCCGCTGGTTTAAAACAAACATACTCCAAAATGGACAAAAGTGATGGGCCATTTCATTTTCTCATTTATTATTTCTTCTTAAAATAGGGCTATTGAAAAGAGTTTATCCTGCTTTTGTCTCTACTGTCCAGGGGGAAATAATCCTACTGGGTTTTGTATTGAATGGAGCACCATCATTTCAGAGAAGACAGATCTACAGTTCTTCCACAGCTCAATGCCAGGGCACTTTACACCCCTGTAGATCAAACCTGGCATTAGGCATGGTAGCAGTAGGTTTATGACTATCTACTTCAGACAGCCCTACACTACTGGCAGCACTTCTCTACAGGAACTACACTAATTGTGTTTGAATGCATTTGCACTTCTGTGTTAGGAATGAGTGCCACTTAAAGTAGCTAAATGCACTCATTAGATAAGTCATTCACAAACATCTGGACATTTGCTTGAAACAGCTTGACATCTGTCTCTGTCTCGAGTCAAAGAACTTGTATTTTTTAGGTACAGTAAATGCCATTAAGCCTCAATGACCACAGCATTAAGTACCCAAACTCACCTTTTACAGAACATTCATCCACTGCAAGGTAGAGACAAGTGTCAAGTTTCCACAATGTGTCTACCATGTTGTCATATTTACAGCCAGAGTCCGTGCAATAGAGACCAGAGGAAGAGCCTCTACTCATTGGATAGACCTGCCCCCTGCTTCCAGGCCAAGCTTCTTAGCCTACCTTTATTGAGTTTACAGTGCAGCTTAAAGCACCTGAAATATAGAAGAGTAGAAATACAGTATCCAGCAATTTACATAGATGGGAGTGTGTCCTAAAATGACTCCAAATCTGAAATATTTCCAAAGGCATCTGCTCTGGAAATACTGTGAGCACACACATGCACACACACCTGCTGAGTGAGGCAGAGAGAGAAGAGACATAGAAAGGGGAGGGGGTGGGGTGTATCGAGAGGTAGAAAGAGAAAAGTAGAGGGTAGAGTACAGGGAAAGGAAAAAAAGGGGAAGACAAAGGGGAGAGTAATTATTATATGAAAGAGAGATAGAAGTAAAGAGGGTGAGAGAGGTTATATATTCAGACTCTTACTGCCCTTGTGCTGGATTGCTAAAAGCTTCCGCTGGGGCTTGCAGACTATTCTGGGATTCTCTCTCTCTCTCTCTCTCTCTCTCTCTCTCTCTCTTACACACACACACACACACACACACACACACAGACTAATGCACATAGGATACAATTAGTCTTGGCTTTTAGACCTCAGGCACACAGAACAGACAACACCAGACCTGCCCTTCTAATGACTGTATTCAGCTACTTTAAGCTGCACCCATTCCTGAAAAACACACACAACTTCTCTAGTCCCTGTAAAAACGTTCTGCTAAAGCAGATAGAGCAGATAAAATTAACCTACTGGTATCATGCCTAATGCTGGGAGTGGGCTAGAGGGGTATAAAGTCCTCCAGTATTGAGCTCTGGAGCAGTGGAACTGTGTTCTCTGGAATGATGGTTCTCCATCCAGCACTTTTGGGATGAGTTGATGAGTTGGGGATGAGGTGGGTTGGTGATCAGCCAACATTTTGATCACATTAATATGTATCTGGTTACACAAATACAAAAAGCTTACTCTAATAACAGCATGATAAACTATTTTAAATATTTTTGAATTTGCTAGAAAGACCAATGACCCCCAGGTTGGCATTAACCAGTCAGTGTTTGGAACCAGGGGCGCAGATGGAAATTTTGAACTGGGGGGGACCAAGCTGTAAAATCATATATATATATATATATATATATATATATATATATATATATATATATATATATATATATATATATATATATATATATATATATATATATATATATATATATATTGCAATAAACTTTAGAATATTGTTATTGTTATATGTTATTGTTTTTTGTTTCTTCATTGCTACAGCCTAGGCAAGACCAGGAAGACAATGTTAACATTTTACATCTTATAATTTCAGTTAACAGCGACTGCTTACTAAAATAACATCATAATAACATCATACATAAAATCAATGGAGAGAGCCGCTGCATGCCTCGGTGCATGCCGGGTTGCGTTGCGTTTAACGCAGCTCCGCCCTCCGGCTCAACTTTATTCAAATAAATCCGGCCGCCGCACTGTGTCCAGTCCAGCCAATCAGGGAAAAGCAGGCTGCGTCCAGCCAATCAGGGAAAAGCAGGCTGCGTCCAGCCAATGAGGGAAGAGCAGGCTGCGTCTTCACACACACACAAGCCTCTTACACACACACACACACAGAACAGGCGCCTTTCAACCACAGAAGAGAAGCTGAAAGCGGCAGAATATGGATTTATAGAGCTATAGGTTACAGTGAGGTTGGTAAAAAAATAAAAATATTAAACTTATGACTGTCTACTTCTGTTGCTTCATTTTAATTAAAAAACGAGCAAGGAGATCCAGCGCAGCGGATTGCGTTGAAAAAAAGGTGCCAGTGGACACGTACCATAAGGAGCTGGTAACTGCCTGTGTCTGTAGTCTACAGGCAGTTACCAGCTCCTTAGAACCCCGGACTTGAGAAGGTGCGTTAAATTTACATTGGAACTGGAACACGGAGCTCCGAACAATGTAACCTCTGAACTGAAGGCTTCCTAGTTTAAAAACGAGGGCATTGTGGAACACAGAATTCCACAAACGTACAGTTAATTAAATTAAAACCCCAACGTTTATGCTTGTAGATGCTAGATTTCTGATGAGGTCACTATAAATCTGGGGGGGACATGTCCCCCCCGTCCCCAGTGCCATCTGCGCCCATGTTTGGAACTTTCCCCATTAGATAAAGGGTTCAAATCAAAAGGTTCTTGGACATAGAGTTATGTCTATGCTTCCTCGTGGCCTTTTTAGCTAGGCTATTATAGTGAGGCCTGCCAGAGACACTGCAACGCAAATCAATATCAACATAAATACCTAGACACCTAACTAATACATTAGTGCCCATTCCACCAGTAGATACATTTTACATAAAACTTACAAATAGCATATCAGCTTTTTACAGTTTGTATTATTTCATTGGTATTTCAAATGGCTAGCCATAGGGTGGTTTATTGTCCATACCTACCATATTTACCACTGGAGGCTTATTTTCAGGTTAAGCAGAGAGCACTGTAAAACAGAAAGCCTCCGAAACATGGGAGTATTTAAAATGAAAAGCTGTAATCTTGCTGAAAGCTAGAATTTGATACAAATTTAAGTTTTATACTGGTGGAATTGGTGCTAATCTGTTAGTTGGGTAGATAAACTACACTAAATTCTGCTCCTGAAAAGGATCCTAGTCAACCAAGGAGAGCTGCTTGATTTGTAGATTTAATCCACCACCCTGGATCTACCCTTCACCCAAGCCTGAGAACCTTACTAGCATGATCTACTCTGATGCCTGATCCCAGAGACTCAAATACCATTCTGATACCCTATTGGCTTATACCATGCATCACACCTGTATGAAGATGATCCATGCATAGACTGAAGAAAACTCGAGACAAGCGTCCAACTAATTTGCATTCTACTAAAATACATTAATTTTCAATGAGCATATATGCAGCTGAAACAGTGAGCCCGAATGTACATCCCCAATGTACATCCCGAATGTATCAACATTAACATTTTAATATAACATAATAGTCATTATGGATTTTAGAAAAATGTGTTTTGGAGTGTGGGGGTAGTGCACTATAGGACCCTTTGGCACGACCTAAGCTTTTGGCAATAATAGTGTTTTTACCCCTAACATTACTTTTACTTTTATAGTTTAGTTAGTTTTTAAACCAGTACTTTTACACTTGAGTAAAATGCTTGAGTTGATACTTTAGTTTATAAAGAAATAGTTCAGACGCCAGTATCTATACTTCTACCTGATTAATGAGTAATTAATGTAAATACTTTTGACACTATTATTTGCTCAGGGGTAGGACCTGGATCTCTGTGAAGCTGCTTTGGGCCAGTGCCTGTTGGTAAAACACTGGATAAATAAACTTGACTTTACATACTGTAATAATGATCTCCAGCATTTTAAAGCACTTGCTTTTCACTTGCTAGTCCCAGCAGGGTTTAATGCATTAGCCTGAAACAGGCGATAATGGGCAAAAAAGTGCAAACAGTGCAAACACTTCCCAGCTACAGTAAAAATATCAGTGTGTCATGCTGCCCATCTGGGCCAATTTTAATAAGACATGTCTTTTGTGTCTGCAGCATAGTTGTTTAAATTTCACACAAACACTAGATAATAATACATTTTTCATTATTTACTCTGAATTGACACATTATTAAAAATATTGACAAAGGTTCACCCTCACGTTATAACACATTTTGTAGATTTTATAGAGTTTATCTTTAACGTAAAGGGTGGGTTTTCTGTGTTTTCTATGTTTGCAGTTTGCAGTTTAACTTCACAATTTCTTGATGAATGGACCAATACATATTCTCTAAAATGACCTGAAAAACTCTTCTAAACTTTGACTTCCATTTATAAAATTATAGTTAGAAAATTGTCTCTCCTGTAAATTTGCTGTTTTGGGGATACATGTTTTCATTGGACAATTTTGAAACATTTTAACCATGTTTTAACCATGAATTTTAATCATTTACATGCATTAGTGTGTTTGAGAACTCCCTGTCCACTTGTCCTTTAAGAAAGTAACTAAGGGGATAGGTCATTAATAATATTGATTTCTTACTGTCTCCATATTCAGCTTAAACTTTACACTATAATGGTAAAAATACATAATTAAACATAATTAAACTAATTTTAGAAAATCTAAAAATATCTTTAAATTAGAACAAGATCATCATTAACAACTGTCTGCATCTGTAGGTCAACCACATCATATGCTAATTTTTACCATAACAGGGTGGATGCATGCATGACATAAAAAGGAAATAAAAAGTAAAAGTGTAAAAGTGTATCTTATAAATATGACAAATATTATGTCATTTTTTTACAAGATGAAAAAGGAACAGTTTACTGATACTGTATAAGGACCCATTCATATTATTAACTACAGCATCACCGAAGCAGGCTAAACTGCACACACTTCACACACAGCATTAGTTCATCTCTGACTGAAGAATAAGCTATGAGTTATTGCATAGGTCTTGGAGGTGTGTTAACCTCACCATTTATATCTTCATACATCAACATCAATGGGAGCCACAGGACTGCACTGGGAGTAAATATAACAGCGATTTAACTTTATTACTCAGATCAGATCCCATATGGATCAGAGATCGGGTCCTCCTGGTCGTATAACAAACAGAAGAGCATTCATCAGCACTCTGACTCACTCCAACTCGTTAAAAGACCACAGTCTGCTAGCTCAGAGTGGAGAAAATATTGACTGTATATAAACAGCATATAACACCATGCCTCCATTCGCTCTTTATTCTATAGAAATGAAAAAAAAAAAATATTACCATGTTGTAAAATTTGCCACCAGAAGCTACACTCCAAAGTGGAGAAATGTTTGGAGTGATTTAAGGGGCGCAACTGATGTATCCTTCACAGTCCTTGGTTACCCACAATTCTCTGCTCACACAGAAGTGTTTAATACTTGGTTTGTTTGTTTTATTTATAGAATTTTATTTTTAGAGTGGGCTACAACTTAATTATAGTGAATTAATAAATAATTTGAGTAATCTAATTACATGATCTAATTACATGATCTAAATACATACTTTTTATTTAACTGAAATGTATTTGACTGAAAATTGACAATAAAAATGTTGTTTGTTTTCCTAACCTAAAACTAGATAAAACCAATATTAATCAAATTACTAAAATGTAATTACATCTATTATACATTTTAGCCAAAAGGCTAAGACAAAATTTAACCTGTAAAATCTGTCACGTGTCAAAATGAACACTGCTGGAATAAACTGGAAAGTTTACTAATGTTCACTAACATTTATCTTCTCACTGAAAGCAGTTAAATCCTCATAGCAATGCTTAAAAGTCTAGTAGAAAGTCTTCTCTGCACAGTAGAGCCAGTTCCTCCAACAAAAACAGAATAGACTCTTTTTAATACCCTTGATTTCAGAAAAAAACAGTATTTTTGTCAGTATTTGCTTTTTGATATAGTCTTTCATATTTTGTTCCTAAATTTCTTTTGAGCTGGAGTTTATGTAATTTTAAGGCTCACAAGCTTAGCAACAAAAAGAGCTAGTTAGTTAGCTTAACTTAGTTATCTAGTTAGTTAGCGATAGCTATCCAATTTGGACATTACGAACTGTTTTTCATGTACTGTAGGTTATGTAATTTTATACCTACCGCAAGAGATGCGGCTATAACAATAGGATAGGTAAAATTAAATGTAAATTTATTAAATGTATATTTAATCATGTTCTAGTGTTAGCCAGAGTTGCTAACCAAGCTTCCAAACTAGCCTAGCTGCTGGGTTAGCGGTAGCTAGTTTTGTGTATTAGCTGATTTAGCTAGCTGCACAGTAACATTATTGGTAAACTCTTTGATTTTTAGCTGTCCTACAGTTGAGTCTTGAGGATAGCTGTGGGAAAGGAAGTGATTTAAGCCCAGTTGGTACTGAGCCAGCACCAGATTGATGTTTTTATTTATTTATTTGAAGTATGTTATGTCTCTTTCTATCTCTGTCAGCCTCTCTCTCTCTGTCTATGTTTAACAGGTGTTGGGTATTAACTGTAAGCCCCAGGCTGTAAATATGATTAACTGCAGAACTCTGTATATGTATTTTAAGGACACTGTAACTCTGGGTGTCTAAACCTGACTCTCCACTCGCTGTTGCCAGGAACTGTGCAGCGGGAATCCCGCCACGGCTACAGAGAAGGTTCCTGGAAAAAATTATGGATGAAATGATTTACTCTGTGCACATTAGAGCTAACGATCCATCCTCATGCATCACTGTGAGCTCAATTATGAGCCATTAGTCTTTATCTAAGAGCAGACCCTGCTCAAACAAGGGTTTTTAGCCCAGATCTACTAGGCCAGTGAGACCACGTAACTAAAACTAAAATCAAAACTAAGTACCACCTATAAGCCATTTCACAGGAATACCCATATCACACACATGCTTATACACAGTAAGCTAAATGGTTTATATCTTTTGCCAATTGTTCTTTACTCTTCTGTTGTGTGGAGCTTTCCTACTCTTTCGCAGTCTGTAAAATAGCATTATGGTTTATAATTTGTTTGTTTGATTGTTGTTTCTGGTTAACAACAATTTCAGAATTAGGATTTAAACAGAGGAAAATAAACAACAAGAGAGCTGAGCCGTGAACTTGAGATCTTGTGGTGTTCCAATGAAAACTGATGATAATAATTATAAAACTGTAGTTCTGAGAGTGAAAGACTGAAGTGTAGCTTATATATATATATACACTGTAAAACTCAATTTTTCAAGGCAACTTACTGCACGTTTTACATTAATCAAACTCATGTAGACGACCAAACACTATATATTTTGTTATTTTAATTAAGCAACTGAGAACAGAGGATTTCTGACTATTAAGTATGTGTTTTATTGTCAATCATTACCAAATATCAAATGTGACAAGCTGGACCTAGCCAGCATATAGTTACACTCAGCAGCACAAAACACAGCAAATTGCTCTTATAGCCTTCAACTGGGGCCAGGCAGTTATCTATTATATAATACATATAGAAATCCTAAGAGAAGGGAGCCTGTGGGGAATGACTACACACTGATGGTAAGTAAGACATAGGAGGACACGCCCAATATGCAAATAGCGTGACCAACATCAGGTGAAAACCCCTGCATAAGTTCTCAGTAGAGCCCATTTAACTAAAGAGTTAAACTGAGCATGTGCAGTAGTGCAGAGTAGTTGGCTTAGTCTAAACTAAAGTTAACTACAATTTTAAAAATATATATGGAAACAAAATTGATTTAGTTACGCACACTTTTAGTTAATTGAGGTAAATAGTTTGCTATAGTTTATTTTGCAATTTATTATTTCTTGTTCAGCTGATAATTTTAAGTTTTGTTTTTTAGTGTAGCATAACCATTACCAAAAATGATTTATTATCTCAACTTTCTCTAATTAACTCAACTTTTTCTATTTCCCCTATAATGTCAGTTTTGCTAAAGTTGTCTTAATAAATTCCAACAATGTCATTATTTAACAGTATGATCAACTTTTTGATCACTTTTTGAACACACAGCTTGAGAAAATTAAGTTGCTCTCTACAGATAATTAAGTTGCCTAAAGATGGCTTTTGCATTTTAGTGTTTAATGAAATATATTTAGTCTAAATTAGTCAGAAAAGTGTTTTGAAACAACACTTCCATTTTTGTCACTACAACTTAATAAAACAGGGGATTTATTTAAGTATTGGCTAAAGGCCATCAGAATTGCTTTTTAGAGTGTACATGCTGACATGTTGCAGCATTACACATGCACTACGCACTACTACTGTATGTGTAGCTCAATAAATATGACCAAGAGTTGCCCATATAAGTCATACATTTTTAAATAATTTATCGTTCCTGGTAACCTTTATCTTCCTTCTGACTAGCACTGCAGTCTGATACTTTATCCAACATTTTATTTGTTTGTTTGCTGGTCCCTATGCTCATTCATAAGCATTAGCAAGAGTATTCACAAACCCTATTAGGCAGTGTAAAGGAAAAAGAGACAGAAAAACTGGCAGCATCTTTGGGGATCCCCTCAGCTCAGTGTTTATAGCTCAGATCAGACTCTCTGGAAAGCACCTTTGAAATACTGTGCCTTTGTTTTCCCCCAAAAAACGTGCCAGATCCACAGCCAGGCTCATTCCTCACTTTATTCAGCCCATTAGCTGCTACACATGAAAGCAGCGAACCTGCAAAACACTGGCGTGTGAAAGAGATGAGGAAACACACAGTGAGAAAACAGGGCCCTGGTGTAGTCTGATTAATACTGCTGTTAACAGCCTCTCACATGAGGACCATAAAGACTCACTGCTCTTTAAACGAACAGAGAGAGAAAAAATTTGATGAGTCACTCTGCTAGCATTAGCATGAAATTAGCATTAGCAAGATTCGGTTCTAAAGAGCAACAGCACAGTCTTTTTCATGCAAATGCAGAACTGATTAGGAGGTACAGTAGGAGGATGCAGTTGTGATTCTGGATGGCACCTTGGAAAAAAACTGTTTGATTGTTTTTTTTTTTTGTTACAACTTATATTTTATGGGACACTTATCTTCCTGTGATCTATGATTATTATGAGTTCATGGTTACTTTCATGGTTAAAATTTCTGTCTTATATTGTTATCGAGTTCAAGCTACACATAGTACCGTATTTATCACACTATAAGGTGCACTTAAAACCCTTTAATTTTCCCAAAAATTAACAGTGCGCCTTATAATCTGGTGCACCTTATGTATGAATTTTATCAGTCAGCTATTAAGGAGCAGTAAAGCCACTCCACTGAAGTGCAGCGTTTTAAAGGGGTTTTAGTTAAGCAGTATTCAATTTAATTTTATTTATATAGCGCTTTTTACAACAAAAGTTGTCCCAGTATTAGCATTAGCTGCTAACTGTAGTGCTAGCTTTTTGCTGTTCAGAGGTAAGTATATTGGACTGTAGGCTGCGTGTTTACCGTGTTAAAACAAACTACGGGGGACAAACAGCTATCTGATATCGCCCTGGTTTACCTGAACACTCAGGGTTCCTCAGTGTAGCGCTTTCAGGCAGCATTTACTAGCGCTAAGCACTGCTAACCTTCACTGCTAACCATGCTGTTAAAAAAATATATTGGAAATCTATGCTTACTCTAAATAAATGGAAGCAATTTACGGACGGTTAAGGAAGAGTTTTAGGTGCAGCATACATATACAACTAAGAGACCTATTGTATTCACAAAGAACAAGGAAAAGTGGATTTTAGTAGAAGGACACCCATAAAACACTTATTTAAATGTTATAGTTCCATCTGTAGTTACAGCATTACAGCATTACACTGCTACAACATTACAGCGCTGTTGTAGCAAAGTGGACACAGGTGTTTTTTTATTAAAAGCAGAGAGTAATGCCGTTTAAGGCTTGGAGGGATGAAACTGAGTGTTTTTGCTCTTTTCCGTTTTCCACTTCAGCGCTCAGGCGTGTCAGGGTGACGGGGCTGCCTGGCTTGAGCTGCCCACAGCGCTTTGGGATTAAGAGGCTTTCTCAAGGACAGCGGCAGCGGTCAGACCCAGGAGCAGCTGGATGATACTGAGAGTATCGGCCACGAGCACTTCAGTCACGATTTCAGCCTCCAGGGTCAGACTGGACCGCAGCAATGCTCTCGGGTGAAGCACTGGCTTGAGTGCTTGAGGTTGTGAGGCTTTATTAGTCATAAATCAGTAAGCGTGACTTTGATTCACATCTTATAGGTCAGTGTGCCTTTAAATAATTATAAAAAAAATATCAAGAGAGTATTATATTATATGAAATTCTGAAGCCTTCAACCCCCATTGTCTGCAGCAGCTAGTAAAAGAAAATACTTGGTCAGGAAAAGCATCGTTCATGGCCTCGCCCCCTTTGCTCGGGACGGCTCACAGACAGAGTTGAACCCGGGCTGCAGGAAAGCCGACACGGTCTCATCAGCTGAGGAGCTTACAGCTCTGTTTACACCAGCTAGGTAATGTTAGCTATCTTATGTAAGTAACTATAGGTTTAAATTGGATCTCCTGTGGATTCCACGTTTTACAGAGTTCTTAAATATACACTAGCACAACTCGTCAGAACACTGGTAAAGGCGGGCATCAAGCCGAGCGACCCTGAGAGTCTGATGTTAAGCCAAGTTTAAGGGTTAACTTTACCCAGCACTCAGTGCTATCTTAACAACTAAGGCTGTATCTCTGAAAACATTTTGTCCTTTGAATTTTAGAGCTGTAAAATTGACTAAGAGGGGAAAAGGCAGGAAGGCGTTCTCTGCTGCAGTGCTGTTAGCCAATCAGAGGCGATATGTTTGCATGTATGATTATTCATGAGCAAGATCCAAAATCCTGCCTTTCTTCAGAGAACAGTAATTCAGTGATCTAAAGCAGGGCTATACAGATACAATGGAGCACTTTTTTCACACAAAAAAAGCTCACATGAAATTCATATATACTAGGGACCACAACTAGACATTTTAAAATGAATGAAAAAAATGACGGAATGAGACCTTAAACTACTATCAGAAATACACCTGAATGCAGGAAAAGGCATTTAGTTCATTAAAAAAAAATAACCAACGGCCCACCCCATACATACATATTAAAGATGCTTCTGACGCCCCTGAATATAACTAAGTAACTCAACAGTAACTCAGAGGTGAACAAAAGTTAAGGGGTTAAGAAATGCCAATACCAGAACCTACTTTGAAAAGCTTTACTCTAACTATACTGTACAATCCCCACAGTAAACAGTTCTGTAATCTGTTCTGTTTCTCCTCAGGTCTGCGGTGCTATTGGTCACCACTCTAGTGTGTTTGTGTTCTGTTATGAGCAACACTGAATCTGGCAAAACAAACCCCAGCAAACGCCATGAGTATTTCACATACAGCAAATACGAGTGACCCCGATAGACATGTGTGGATGGGATCTTCAAAACGGTGAAAAATAACACTCTGAAAGATGCCAGACTGATACGTTTCTGCAGTCAGTCACACTTTCCAGTGTGGGCACATTTTCATAAACACTGAAATATAAAAACAGATTCAGAATAGTAGCAGGGACTACAGGAGCTACATGACAATAGGAGATACAGAAATTACAGAAGTATAGGCATCCCAGGTGCTACAGGAACAATAGGGGTTACAGGAGGTAAAGAATCTACATGAGGTACAGGAGCTACAGGTCTCAGTGGACACAGAGTCTACAGATCTAAAAGAAGTATAGGAAGTATAGAAGTATAGATCTACTGGAGAACCAGGGTCTACAGGAGAGGAGTTGCAAAATCTACTTGTCTATAGAACCGCAGGAGCTACAATATGAGATACAGAATTACAGGACTATAGGCATCTCAGGTGCTACAGAATCTATAGAGGTTACAAGAGGTAAAGAGGTCTACAGGAGCTACAGGTTGTGCTGGAGGTGCAGGAGATAAAGAATATACATGAGCTACAGATTTACAAGAAGTACAAGGTCTACATATCTACTGAAGCAACATGAGCTACATGTCTACAGAACCACAGGAGCTTTAGAAATACAGAACTACAGGACTACAGGACCTACATGACAATAGGAGATACAGGAGTTACAGGACTATATGTATCCAATATGCTACAGGATCTATAGAAGTTACAGGGCTACTGGAACTACAGGAGATAAAGAATAACCATGAGGTACATATCTGCAGGAGGTACAGATCTGCAGGAGGTACAGGGTCTACAGATCTACTAGAGTCACATGTCTACAGACCCACAGGGGCTACAGGACTACATGATCTACATGACAATAGGAGATACAGGAGTTACAGGACTATAGGCATCCTAGGTGCTACAGTATCTATAGAAGTTACAGGACTATCAGAGCTACAGGAATACAGGATTATAGGAGCTACTGGACTACAGTAGGTATAGGTCTACAGATCTACCGGAGCTACAGTAGCTACATGTCTACAGAACCACAGGGGCTAAAGGAATAAAGGACTACAGGAGCAACAGGACTACAGAAGCTACATGCCAATAGGAGATACAGGAGTTACAGGACTATAGGTATCCATTGTACTACAGGATTTGAACAGGAGGTAAAGAGTGTACATGAGGTACAGATCCACTGGAGGTAAAGAATGTACATGAGGTACAGGAGTTACAGGGTATACAGATCAACAGTAAGTAGGACTGGTACAGGGTGTACAGATATAAAGAAGGTATAGATCTACAGACCTACTGGAGCTACAGGAGCAACAGGTCTTAAGGAGGTACAGGAGATAAAACTCTACAGATCTGCAGGTCTACATGTATAGGTTTACAGGAGCAACAGGTCTACAATGGCTACATGATTTCATATCTACAAGATCTAAAAGATGTTCATGATTACAACACATCTACAGGATTACAAGACTTCCTTCTGGTGCTACAGATCTACAGAAACTAATGAAGCAACAGATCTCTTATTGCAGAACAAAACATTAATTAAAAACAAAAATAGACAGAAATATCCTAAAACACAGTAAACAGGGAATATCATTTGTCTGTCTATGTGTCTGTCTGTTTTTAGGATTCCTCTTCTGAACATGTTCACTCGTCCCCGGCTGAAAGCTCATTTCCGAGCTCTTCATGAGGTTTACTGGTGTGTTAAATCAGAGAAGCACTGTAATGTGGTCGGGGGAATCCAGAGCAGAGTGGGGAAATACTGCAATAATGCTAATGCTGATGAACTGTCTGCCTCTCGGCCTCCAAAGGAGGATGAAAATAAACATTACGGTCGCCTGCTGACCGCCTTACAGTAGCAATTATGCTGGCGTTTGTGCTGACTGATTACTGTCATTAGAACCCTTTTTATACAGAGTCCATTACTATAGTAATCATAACATAATGCTATAATAACGTTTTACAACCAGGGAACCAGGAGAGGTTTGAATATCTGCACCATGATAGTAGACTTCTACATTATGATATGCTGAAATGTATATAGTTTATACTGCATATATTTCAGCATTACCATACCATAGCACCAGTGTAAATGCTGCTGGTACACAGCTGGTATGTACCTGCCAAAAATGCTCCAAGGAAGGACAACTGGTAAATCGGCAGCGGAATCTAGGGGGAAAATGGGCATCTAAGACTCAAAGACTGATGGCCATGCAGGCCACACCTCATCCAAGCTCATGGGAGCAGACAGGATTGAGAATGTGGGAAGGATGGTAAAAGACAGTGAGAGGAATAAGATGAGTGATAGAAATCGACAGGTCAGAGCTTAGGCAGGTGTTTTAAAATAGGGCTAAGATTACTTTATTTTTGGTTTTTTGCTAAATCACAATCCAACAAAATGAGACATTTGGTTGTAGGCGGAATAATACCAATTGCTGAATGCAGAATATGCACAGGTTTTAGTTATTATTTACTTTTTTCACTATTAAATTAATGAAATAGCCTAATGGTCAGTTTCGCAGACAGGGAATAAATAAGCCTGGACATAGACTATATTTTCCTTACAATGGAAAATCTCCATTCAAAATATTGTTTAGTCCAGGACTAGGCTTTTAATCACTCTATTTTTGTCTAAATTGCCATTTAAAACATGAATTTAACACTTACCATTTTTAAACTATCCAGCAGATGTTTGGACACACCTACAAAGAATATATGATGAATTATAAATTATTAATTAGTCCTTCAGTATAAATTATTACATTTTTGAAAGATTACTAAAAATCCACTACAACATCCTGATTAGTAGAGACAGTACAATCGTGTTGGGCTAAATTCAACACCTCCTTTAATAAGATATACATGGGCATCGCCCCCAATAAATCATTAAATAATTTCAGAATTATTTTGGACTCCTTTACATTAAACATAAATATTAGTTCACCCAGAGCTTTTTCTATTGCAACGCAAATAAACGTTTTTTTTTTTCTTTTTAATTTCAGCCAAATATTTTTCCAGTTGCTGAATATTCAGTGCAATAAATATACAGGTTTTAATGTTTTGGTTGATCAGTATATATAGATATACATATAGATAAATACTCCACACAAGCTAGTATCATAGATACATTACTATATAAGGGTTTTTAGTTTTAGTTTCAGAACCATGGACAGAGCTGGTCTGAATCTGGTGCAGAGATTCAGATGATGCTGTCCGTGGTTCTGAAATTATCTCTTGTAAAGTCCATTAGCACCATTAACAGAAAGCAGTGGTCACTCTAACCGTCCTGCTGGATATCCATCTACCAAATCATCTCGCTCAGCTTAATCAGGGACCCCGGGACTCCTGAAGGCAGCAATTAGGAGGATCAGGCAGGTGGGGTTCGAGGTAGGGTGTGAGCTCCAGCTTGCAGAGAGGAGGCAGGGCTGGTGGCCACCGTTCATATGGTGCTGAACCGGAGTCTGGCGGTGGTTTTGTGGATTAAGAAAAGCCCTCAGAACCTAAAGCCTGATGATGATGAGGATGCTGATGCTAAGGATGATGATAAAGATGACGATGATGACTCGGCATGCTCATCTCGAGCTCATGCAAAGAAAAAGACCAAGAAATGTCATGACACGAGCGCACGAGCCTATAAGCGAGATGAAAGGTATGCGCGGAGATGAATTAGAAGCAACAGACGCGTAAAAACGCGTAAAAACGCAGCGTCACCCCAAAGGACGCGTTTCGCCGGTAAACGGACGGACGGACGGATGCGCGCTTGCTCGCCAGCCCGCCCCCCTGGCTCTTACCGTCTCTCTCGCACAGCTGGAGCAACTCCAGGCTCACGTTCTTCACGAGGCCCTCGCGCGGGCTCGCCGGGACGCCGCGGCCGAGACCCGGAGCCTCCATGTCTGTCCGGCTCGCGCGCAGTCAGACAGCAATCCGGTTAAAGGGGAGTTATCTATTTTTTGGCACGAGCAGGAGAGGAAAGAGAGGCACGAGCGGTCCTCACCCTTCTGGAGGCGGTCAGTCTCTCTCTCTCACTCTCTCTCTCTACGTCAGTGACTCGTCATCCGCAGCCCCGCCCCCAACGGTCAGTAGATTAGTGACCAACAGCGCATTAGATATAACATTTAATAATATTTAATAACATTTAAAAATAATCAAGTTTATTTATTTACTCTCAACCCTTCCAAACCCACTCTCACTCCTTTCACTCTTTCTCACCCCTCCCACATTTTCTCACTCCTTTTACTCCTGTCACTCTCTCTCCCACGTTCTCTCACTCCTCTTACAGCAGTCACTCTCATCCCACCCACATTCCCTCACCCCTCCCACATTTTCTCACTCCTTTGCCTTTCACTCTTTCTTCCCCTTTCACATTATCTCACTTTTTCTCACCCCTCCCGCATTCTCTCACACGTTTGCCTTTCACTTTCTCTCCCCTCCCACGTTCTCTCACTCATCTTACTCCAGTCGCTATCTCTCTTCCACATTCTCACACTTCACTTAATCCAATTACACACTCTCTCTCTCTCTCTCTCTCTCCCACATTCTCTCACCCCTCCCACATTTTCTCACTCCTTTGCCTTTCACTCTTTCTTCCCCTTCCACATTATCTCACTCTTTCTCACCCCTCCCGCATTCTCTCACACGTTTGCCTTTCACTCTCTCTCACGTTCTCTCACTCATCTTACTCCAGTCGCTCTCTCTCTCCTACATTCTCTCACTTCACTTACTCCAATCACGCTCTCTCCCTCCCACATTTTCTCACTCTTTTCTCTCTGCAACATTCTCACTCCTCTCACTGTCTATTTAATATCTCCAAAACATTCTACAACCCCTCTCACTCCTGTCATTCTCTTACCCCATCCCTCTTTTCATTCTTTTACCCCCTCACTCCTGTCATTCACTTACCCCTCTCACTCCTGTCACTCTTTCACCCCTCCCACATTTTCTCATTTTGTTTTTGTTTCTCACTATTAATGTCTTTCCTTTTTACTTTATTCCTCTATTTCTTTCAGTCTCACTTGCTTTTCTCCTCTTCAATCTTTGACACTCTTCACCTCTCACTTCATCTTTTTGTTTCCTTCTTCTTTATTTTTTTCTACTCAAGTAGTCAAGCCTTTTCTATTCAAGCTTTCTGCCTCTTGTCAATTCACATTCCTCTCACACCTTTAGTCCAGTCTCTCACTCTTCTTACTCTTTCTGTTGTCTCTCTCCCTTCATAACCCCCATCTCACTTTCTCTTTTCACATGTTGTCTCTTTCCTCTACTCTGACTATCCCTCCCTGCTCACTATTTCTTTCTATCTCTCCTCAGAACTGTTGTCTCCTCTTACATAGTCTCATTGTTTTCCTTTCTCTTCATTTTTTGACATTCAATCTTTTCCTTTAGATTTTTTCTGTTTCTCTTGCTCCAATCAGGAACCTCCCCCCCTTTCAGTCTCGTACTCTGCTCTCTTCTCTCACTTATTCTGTCCATCACCTCTCATACTTTGTTTCTTACTCTATTCTCTCCCTTTTGATCTCACTTTCTCTCTCCTCTTCACACTCTTTTGACGCTCACTCTCCAGCCTTACTCTTCGTCACTCCCACTTCACAATCTTATTGAGTATCTCTCACTTCTTATGCTGACTATCTCACTCCTTAGGTGTCACTCTGTCTGTTCCACTGGGAATCATTCCCAGGGAGAGGGGAATCCTCCAGCCTCATTATTGGTGTTTACTATGAGACAATAAACACAAACAAACGAACAAACACATGGTCATTAGAACAGTGTTAATCCAGAACCAATACACCTCCACCTCACACAAACCAGCTTTCTCACTCTTATTCTCTCCTTTTCCCTTCTCTCTCTCTTTCATGCTCTCTTTCTCTCTTATGCTCTCTGTTATGTAACTGGCTTTTTCTCTCCAGTTCAATCTCATTTTTTGCCCCTCCTCCTCGCGCTCCCTCCATTTCTCCTTATCCGTTCTTACTGACGTCATCGTGTCTGGTGCTCATGTCCTTATTTGGTACCAAACGGGGCTCGCGCCTCCACAGCGCCGAGCAGCACGAGACTGAAACTCTGTGAATGCGCGCACATTCAGCAGAGCGCGCGCGAGCACGCACGCGCCAGAGGCAACAAGAGAGATAGAGTAGGAGATATAGAGAGAAAGACAGAGAGAAAGTAAGAGAGAGACTAGGGGTGTTTCGAGTAATCCTACCAGGAGAATAAAAAGGTCCATATTTTAAAAAAAAAATAAAGAAAAATACACAGCAATTTGTAGAAATTAATAGCTTTTAATAATTTAATAGCAGCTGATTTTTGTTAAAAAATATATTTCTTAACTATTCATCTACTAACTAGAGACATGTGCATATGTTCTGTAGTAGCATATTCCTTTTATGTAACCTGAATAACCTTATGTTAAATTTTATAATAATAATAATTTATCTATTTATTGTCTATTTATTTTGTATTATTTAATTGTAATTATTTTCACAGAAAGACACTTTAACAAATCTAAATGTCAATATCCCTTATCTTTAGATTTTTTTAAAGACACTTAAGAAAGATAGACAGAAATAAAGAGAGTGAGGAAAAGAAAAACAAAGAAGAATGTAGAGACTGAGTCAGTGAAAGAAAGGGAGAGAGAAGACAAATAAGTAGGAGAAGGAAAGAAAGAGAAACAAAAAAATAAAACGAAAATAGAGAGAGAGAAACAAATGTGGAAAGAAATAGAGAATAAGAAAAAAGGGAGAAAGAAAGATGGGAGAAAGATCGAAAGAGAAATAAATGAAGAAAAAAGGGAAATGCAGGGGGAGAAAAGGAATTAAGAGAAAGTGTGAGACAAATTAGGGAGGAAAAAGACAGAAAGGGGAGATAAAGCAGTGAGAGAAAAAAGGATAAAAAGAAGAGTGTGGCAAAGGAAGAAAGAGAAGGAGACAGAGAGAAGAAAGAAAAAAAAGATGCTATAGGGTAGCGAGAAAGGAAAAAATGCAGGAGAGAAAGGGAGAACAACAGATAGGACAGAGAGTTGCAGAAAAAGAAAGAGGGGAGAGTAAGAGAGAAAGTAAGGAGAGAAAGAAAGAGAAAAGAAAGAAGAATGATTGTATTATAATACCAATGTGGTGGGGTAAATCAGATTGAATAGGCCTACCTGATAGACGGCGAGTGCTGCCTCCTGCTGGAGGTGACCAGTACAGCACAAATGACATTTAGTTCTTTTTACTGCCCACCGCACAGGACGGTGAATTAACCTCGCTATAAGAGGGATTGATTGTTCTCCAACTCATCCTAGAGATATTGGATGCAGCCCCCTCATTTCTCCAGAGAACACAATTAAACTGTGAATATGCGTGTGGTATCTCTTGCATTAAATGTGGATGTGCTTTTGTCAGACTGTGTGAGCTTGTTCACACCTTTTTGACTAAATGCACGAGTTTTATACAACCCCAACAGTACGGTAAATGAAAAAAATATAAACATGCAGTGTTTCTTAAATGTACGTTGACTTTCACTGGGGGTGCCTCCGTGTCTATGTTACCTTCTGGTGCTCTTCCTTTAGTTAGGCTGTTAATATTAATATCTCCCGGAGTCGTTAGCCACACTCTGAAAATGCTGAATTTTATTGTCTCTTCCTCTTAAATCCAGTAAAAACTAATTCCATCTTTTTGACTTCCTTCAAGTTACTGACTGCCTACCTGTCCAATCTGATAACCAATGGACGTTCCACCCTCTGTCCAGCCAGACTGAATTTTGGCAAGTCATCCCACCACAGATAAGCTGCTCACTGCCCATTTATTCCACCTGCCTCAGACCAGCTTTATATAAACTCTAGGCTTTTTTCTAACTGCTGCCACTGCTGGTGTAGATATTCATCTAAATATATTAGACCTGTGCTGGTGTATACTGACTTTATAACAATCGTTTATACATTGTCTGACCAGAGGAAGATGGATCCCCCCTTGTATATTAGCCTTGAAAGTACATGTGATAGTACATGTGGTAGTACTAGGTAGTACATGTGGTAAAAGTAACTATAGTAGTCCTCCCCCAGCTCTGAGAGAGTTGTTCTTGCCTCTGTTGCTAACTGGTGGTTTTGTGTTGTATGTTTAATGTTTTGGCTGATTCTCTGTCCTGCTATCACATTTCTGTAAAGCTGCTTTGTGACAACATCAGTTTTAAAATGTACTATATAAATAAAATTTATTTTAATTGATTTTCATTCTTTGCCAAGGCCTGGAGCTTTATTCACTCTATAACCACCACATTGCATGAACTCCTTCAGTTCAGGTCCCTAAGCTCTAAACATGCTGATCCTCACTCTTCTGTTTCTTGTTTTTTCAACCCTTATTTTAACTATTCAGCTGCACAACATTGAATTCTGTGAATTCATCATGAAAATCAGTTTTACATATTATTAATGAACTAATGAATACCAGACTTCTGGTTTAGACAATGGATATACACATTGAGATTTGTGTTTTTTTTGCTTTTCCATTTATTTATTTTAACACATTATTTTTATGCATTATTGCTTCTTTTTTCCCTGTGAGAGGAAGAGAATACAGCTCTGTACCACAACATAGAGATATGATCGCTGTAACAATCACAGTGGAGCGGCTGTTTTCTGTCATTATAGGGACACTAATCTTAAAGGCAAAAAAAAAAAAAAAAAAAAAAGGTTCCCTTTTTTAGATTATTAGAAGAGGGGCTCCTTTCAGCTTTTTCTTTGGTGTGGATTCTTAAAAGACGAAAAAAGACCTCCACAACAACTGTCTGGCAACAGACCAACACAGTAACACAGCTGAACACAGTCAGAGTTTGAGATACTGCTCAAGTCGAACACTGTAAACAAACTCAGTTCAAGGACAACACAGTTCATCCACAGAAAGAATATACATGTTCTATAAAAGCCATTGGAATAATATTCCTTGTAAACTCTATAGACTCTATTTGGTATTACATTAGTTTAGAATAGTAAAAGTTAATTTGTGGCAGAGGGCAACAATTACTTAAGGCAATTTAATTATGAAATTGTTCTCTCTACTGCCCCCAGTGGACAAGTATGGTAATTCTAAAGATGGGGTGCTAAAACAAACAAGCAAACCAAAATACAACACATATCCAATGTAAAATAATTGGTACTGAAAATGTAAACTCGCAATATTTTAAAGGTAAACACAAAATAGACCCATTAAAACGTAAAAAAGCTTGTAAAGTAATACAATAATTGAATAAGTGCAGCCTTACAATACTGAGCGCGTCTGCAGAGGACTGAAGAACATGGCTTTGACTAAGACATGAACTCTGCCTTAACACTGAAGCTTAGTAAGTGCTAAACCTTACTGGTTAGGAAAACATACACACAACATACACACAGAACAAAGTCAGATAGAACCACAGGTAAAGCTTCTTTAAAGTGCTTTAAACAGATACCTGCCCGGAAACGGCGAGAGTACCAAAGATAATATGTCTGTTCTGCTTTTTCCTGCTACAACTGCACAGACTTCCTGTTAATACTGCATCAAATCTTCATGATTTTAGAAACATTTAGACATCCAGAAAGGAAGAGGGGATGTTTGCTGGCTCCAAGAGCTTCCACCTGCTTTTATTAAGTTCTAAACAGAAACAAAAGCACAAAAAAAGAAGTAGTTAAATTTGATATCAGACAAAACCAGAGGTGAAAAGTAATGGATTACATTTACTCACATTACTCTAACTGAGTAGATTGTATGAGTAATTTGTAGTTTTTATAGTAGTTTTTACAATAGGTAATTTTACTTTTACTCAAGTACATTATGACAAGTAATTTACTTCGCTATGTTGGAAAACTCCCCATTACTGACTAAATAATTAAATACTGGGAGAAAAAAAAATAAACTAAAACTAAAAAGGAATTTAAAAAACATTTTTTTTGTATGATTTCATGTTTTTAATGATAATTTTTATTCAAAAACATTAAACAATCTGCTTGAATGTAAAAAAAATACATGTAAATAGTAGTTTAAGCATAGCAATGGCACGTAAAAAAAATAATAATGAACTGTAAAACTATAAAAATACAGTTTTGAGTCACCCATTTGACCTTTTTTTTAACAGTAAAGAAAAAAATAGATCATAGAAACCTATGCCACTTGTTCTTGAAAATGTTTTATGTGGTGGTCTGAACAAATACTGCCTAAAAGATCCAAATTATTATTTGGAATAATAGTTAATTAAAAAGATTTCATTTATGATTTGTTGTACTTTTTTACATCAAATAATTAAAAGTAACTATGTAACTTTTAATCAAAGTACATTTTAAATTTAGTACTTTTTTACTTTTCCTTGAGTAGATTTAAAGATGGGTATTTTTACTTTTACTTGAGTAAAATTTTAGCAAAGTAAAGTTATTTTTACTTAAAAACATTTTTTCAGTACTTTTTCCACCTCTGGACAAAACAAAGCAAACAGCAAAACTGTAAAATTAAAGTCCCATTCTTTAGGAAACATTTGAACCAAATTTTGTTGTTACTGATCAGTTTTGATAAATCAATAAATATGTAAAACTACACTAAAAACTGTACTGGTTAGAAAAAAATCCTGAATCCATATATTTTAAAGAGAAAGTTATCTACATTTTTTTTCAGAAGTATATATAGGTTTTCAGGTTGCGTCATACAGCAACACACACACTCACACACACACACACACCTGAGATAGCCAGCAGCATCTTCCTGCGTGCTCCAAATGTGGTGATTCCCAGTTCTTTTAGGTCTGGATCCGTCAGTGTGACGAACGTCTGCAGATCAATCTAAAACACACACACACACACACACATACTGTGCAACTGGTTCTATTAAGTTAAGTGTGTTGTAGAAAAGAAAATGTGAGGTGGGCTACCCCCACCTCTCGTCCGGGGCTACAACTCCCCTACGTGTTCGTTGAATAGAGGAGTCAAGACAGATGGAGTGAAGCTGAAAGCAAACCAAGTATTTATTACAAACTGAATATTCAGGAGAACCAATACATATAAGACAGTGTTACAGCCGTCTAAGTAAGAGTTCTGACCCCCCTAATGATCTGACTCCATGTATATACCAAAAATGACGTGATATCTGCCGATGAGGCGTTTCTAAAATCATCTCCTGTCAGCATGCATGGTGTTACGTGTTAGTGCTCAAGATTCGCTAGTCTTGGCCTTGAGTGTGTGCAGCCAGACAGTCCGGCATTGTTCAGTAATTAGACAGTGTTGCACTCCCTGCGCGCATGTCCTCCTTAATTTGACAGGTGAAGGACTTTACGCGCACAGAGAGAGAAAGACTGCACTGTTTGCCCAAAAGTCTCCTTTGTCATGCAGAATGCACTATCTGATGATTTGTAGCTGTTAGTGAGAAAAACATGTCATACAATGGGTTTCAGTGAGGTGTTAGCGGCGCGTGATTCGTCAGCCATATAATAAGTCTCATGCGTTAGTAAAAACTCCCTTATGTTATGTATCCTGTTTGTCAGACTAATGTCACATGCTGGTTAGAAACAATGTTTTACTATATGTGTGGTTTAGAGGTTAGTTTTCTATATAAATGTGTAAAAAGTGTACTGTGAGCGATAAAATGATCAAATATAGTGTTAGTATAAATGTGTGAATAATATGTGAATAATAAAATGATCAAATGTGGTGTAAGTATTGGTTAATGCATCTAAAATACAAGGTTTTCACACGATGGTAAGTAATCATGATTATTAGGTGTTTGTCAATACATTTCAAGGTAAACAAGGTTTCTTCGTAAGATTTCCCACAATTGCTAACTTGAAAAAAAATTATATGAATATAACACTCAAAGCCTGCAAGAAACCAAACAACAAGTGATATTTGGCATTATTCAAAAATGTTTGTAAAAGTGTTATTTTGCACTAGCCTGCGCTTCAAGGATTGGTTACTCAATATGTTAATGGAAACTATATATTCAAGACATTTTTTTGATTTGCTTACAACTAACAAACATTTTAAAACTAAAACTAGGCGGGTAGAGTGTTTGGGTGAAAATTAAGCACTCTGATTGGCTGTGGGAAATGTGGGAAATGAAATGCGTAGTTTAGAACATAGAATCACACAAGCGTACGAAGAGGTCAAAATGCAGATCCGTTACGCAAAATGCGAACATGTTGGCAGATCTGCATTTCAATAGAGGCATTTGAAGCACATGTTGAGCAGTGTAAACGCTTCAGTCTTTTCAGCACAAATAATAAGACACAAACGATAAAACACTGCTGGGGATATGAATGAAGTACAGTGGGAGTCAAAAGTTCACAGAGCAGAGGGTGAGGACCTCAGACCTCCGTGTCTGTGACTGGTCAGAAGAACTTGTTCGGCCAATCGCTGCAGAATATCGCTTCATTCAATCACAAGTAATTTGCATAAAGTTGAGAAAATCTCGATGTGTGTGTCCCTTGTCGCATTGTCGCCTGCCAGTGTGAACGATGGGTAAAAGAATAAAGCTGCTGTTAGGTGTGTGTGTGTGTATACCTCCTGCTGCTGGAAGACATCAATGTATTTGCCCAGTCCCAGAGTGCTGAAGAGCTCTGGCAAGTCCGTCCCTTTCAGAGAAAGGTCTTACTTCCACCCATGGAGGAGATGCAGTCCATATAATAAAAACTCTTGCATCTGGACTGCAATTGACGTCTGAGAAAAACACACATACATGGAATAAAATCACAGAGGACCCCTTATAAAAGAGAAAGCTACTGCTGCTCAAATACTGATCTATAGCTGTAAAAATACACAAATGTATATAATGTAATTTTTAAAGTAAAGGCCTGTAAAACACACTGCATTTTATTGAGATTTTAAGTAATTGACCAACACAAAGTCACATGAAATTACACTTTTCAGATTTTTATTTGATCCTAATTTTTAAAACAAGTATCATTTTCGTTGCACATTTCAATTATGTGCTGCTTTGTGTTGGTATATCACTAAAAATCTTAACAAAGTACATATAAATTTGTGGCTGTATGGTGACAAAATGTGAAACATTTCAAGGTGTACAAATACATTTGCAAGCCCCTGTAGACCAAAAGTAAATTCATATAAAGAACTTTGTAGCACAGACATCTTTCACAGGGTTCTTGGCAGTGTTTATGCAAATTTAGACCAAAAGTTTTCGAGCTGATTTATCTCACCAGTACGGCTCTTGCTCCTCTCTGGTGGGCTGATAGTCGTGGGGAACTCGTTTGTTGCTCCGTTACTGTTACCAGCAGCACTTCCGTTCCTCTCCCTCCAGCTGTCCCCACTGCTGCCATTACTCAAAGCTCCTCCACTGCCCACACAGGAGAGAGGAGGACCCTGAAAACACACACACACATGCTTATTGTTAATATGCTACATATCACGATACAGGATTCAATTGTAATATTTTGCAATATTGTAAATAACACAATATAATGTAATAGTTTAAATAGTTATAGTACAAAAACACATAATTATAAAATCTAATATAAAAAAATTTCATCCAGTCAGAACTGTGGTATCTAATTATAGAATGCTACCTAGTGGTCACGGTTTAATCACAAAAAAAATGAACCACCAATCCTTACATCTGAGCTAATAATTAAATATCAATACTGTATTTTTGAAAATCAATACAACATTGCAAAACAAAATATCACAATACTTTGATATATAGATATTTTTACACCCCTAGTTTACATGAAATATAAGCACATATACATGCCAAAGGCAAGCACGCTCAGCAAGGATTTTTACAAATTAATTAATTAAATAAAAATTTGCCAATCTAATGCTGATTCTTTAATTAAAATTTAAGTACCCCCTTAATAAATGCTTAAGACTGATATGTGGACTGTTTGATATGTGCACTCAAGTAAATAAAAAATGCCTTAAATATACAATTTCCATTAATATATTGAACAACTAATTATTATCCTTTAAGAACCAGGTAATATTGTAATATTTTTAAGCAAAGGCTAACACAATCTAAAACTTTTACAATTACATTTTTATATAATGTAAAAAAAACTTAAAAACTTTTATTATCATTCTCCTCAAAATGTTAGAACTTTTTGTGAATTGTACTCCACAGCAGGTGATACCATCATTGAGGAAAGAGCAAGCATTTTACGTTAATATTTCTTAGAAGGAAATCCAGCAGGATGCTTAAAGAAAAAGATTTATAGTGTAAACTGTTAGTAAGTAATGCTGTTTTTGTTCTTAATGAAGTGCCACAAAATAATGCTCATTATTTTGTTCCAACAAGATCCAAAAAGATTGAGCCTCTCAAGGTGACAATATGAGAATCATATTACCCATGTCAGCTGTTAAATAATTATTGCTTTTGTATTCATTACAATTAGGAAAAAATAATTTGGATATCGGTATCAAAAACTTTAAAGCAATACCCAGCCCTACATAGGTATAATGTAATTGAAATATTTATAAACAGAAAAACAACAGAAGCTATGTAAGCATACAGAGTGTACTGCAATCTGTGAGAACAGTCATGTGTATCATAAAATATTCAAGTATAAAACATTTTGAGTGCCTGTTTGTACAAATACCTCATACATGGTTCTGACAGCAGGTTTGTACACTGTACGGCTGGCTCTGCGTAGCTGTTTGATGCTCTCTGCAGGCATAGACTTAGAGAAGCCTAGTCCACTCCAGGTGTTTGTGGGGGTCCGCACCTCTGTCACCACTGGCTTTTTCAGCATGGCTGCAACACATGACCAGCACTTATCTCTCTGTTTACTTTAATGGTCTTACATCATTGTATATTCAATTAATTAAAGAATGTTAAACTATTTTGGTATATACTAGAATGATAAAAAAGGTTTGTAAATTGAGCACACACATGCAAAGTTTAAAGCAACATTGTGGCCAATAGATTAACTTAGGTTAACAAAAAACGAATTAAGTAATTTGAGAAATACTGCAATACTGTGAATTAAATATGCACTAACCTTTAGTTGCAAGTAACTTCTTCTGTTCATAATCGTATGCCTGCAGAGAGACCACACAAATACACAATGTCATACAGATACATGAAATCCCTGTACACTGTAATCTTAACTGTTACACAAGTAACGCAAGAATTACAGTGATTGTAGGGCTGGGCGATATGGAAAAAAATCTTATTACGATATAGTTTTTCATATCAGCCGATATCGATATGTATCACGATATAAATCAAATCACTTTCTGTTACACTTAAAGGTTTCTATTTTTACTCAGAAGTGACAGAATAAGGGAGTTATGGACAAAATCACTAGCAGGCTCAGAGCCTTGTGGACAGACACTAGGATGTTAACATCTTGCCAGGTGGGTACAGCTTTTAAATTAATTTTAAAAAGGGGACAAATATATAAACTAAAAAATATGTAAGACCCTTTACATTATATGTCTGTTTAATTTAAATTGCAATAACACTTTATTTATTTTTATAAAATTATATTTAATCAAAAGATCATTCCCCTCCCTGAATGCAGGCAACTACATAAAGCAAAATACAAGAGTATATCACAGTGTTCATTTTGACAGGTGATTTTGATACAGTCTTAGTCTTTTCACTAAAATGTATAATAGTTTTAGTTACATTTTAGTCTATCGGATATTATTAGTTTTAGTCAGATTTCAGTCTAGTTTAATTTTGGTCATATAAAAAGTATGTATTACATATGTTTTACTGTTTTTCTATTTTCTATTTGTTGTAATTTTAGATAATTTACTGCTTATGTTTTTTTTTAAATAAGAGCCTTTAGTTTTTTTTACATTTAAATTAAGCTAACATTTAAATATTTTAAAAAAAGTGGCCTATAATGGAGGTGGGAGGAATAAAGTCAAGTTTCTGAAATGATCCACTTCTACTGCAGTACAGATTTATACTAACATTACTGGCTTTCAGTAGACTAGACTTACATTACTTAAGTGTATTTAAAACTCCAGTTCAGTAACAGCAATGTTTAGCTCAGTTCAAATACAGCTAGACAGATTATATAATCTTCTGTATTGTGGGAAATCTTACGAAGAAACCTTGTTTACCTTAATCATGATTACTTACCATCGTGTGAAAACCTTGTATTTTATATGCATTAACCAATACTTACACCACATTTGATCATTTTATTATTCACATATTATTCACACATTTATACTAACACTATATTTGATCATTTTATCGCTCACAGTACACTTTTTACACATTTATATAGAAAACTAACCTCTAAACCACACATATAGTAAAACATTGTTTCTAACCAGCATGTGACATTAAGTCTGACAAACAGGATACATAACATAAGGGAGTTTTTGCTAACGTATGGGAACCTATTATATGGCTGACTAATCACGCGCCGCTAACGCCTCACTGAGACCCATTGTATGACATGTTTTTCCCACTAAATCAGCAGATAGTGCATTTTGCATGACCTTGCTTAATACAAGACACTTTTGGACAAAACAATACAGTCTTTCTCTCTCTATGTGCGTAAAGTCCTTCACCTGTCAAAATTAAGGAGGGCTTGTGTGCAGGAGAGCTGCAACACTGTTTAATTACTGAACAAAGCCGTGCTGTTCCACTGCACATCCTCAAGGCCAAAACACCAGCAAATCTTGAGCCATCAGCGAAATCTTCAGCGCTAACACATAACACCATGCATGCTGACATAAGATGATTTTAGCAACGCCTCATCACCAGGTTTTCACGTCATTTTGGGTTTAAAACATGGAAGTCAGATGACAGGGGTTCAGAGCATATCGGGGAACGGTCAACGACCGCTCTTTTGTGTTCTCCTGGTTCCAGCTTTTGTAATAAATACTTGTTTTGCTTTCAACTTCACTCCATCTGTCTGAGACTCCTCTATTCAACGAACACGTAAGGGAGTTGTAGCCCAGGCGAGAGGTGGGTGCGGACCCACCTTTCAATTTTCATTTCTACAACAGTATTTAGTAAAATATCCAGCATAACAGACTCTCTATCTGTTAAAAACTATAAAACACAAAGACAGAGGAGAATGCTGCCCTCAGGGTTTTCTAACAGAAACAGTGAGAGTTAGGAAAAAAGATGGAAAGTGCTTCCTTTCTGTGTGTTTATATACTAACCCCTCACTCGTGCTGAAGTTAACCTTAATTTACACGAAACGTGGATTAACACGGCTAACGTGCGTTACCCATTAGTTTATTAGAATGTAAAAAGCAGTGAAAGCATCTTAGCTAATGATGACAGATTGCACAGATCCCTTTTACACCTAAACATCGCTAACTATAAACTGGAGACAAGCTAATCTAACTAGCAGCAAACAGAGCAGCGTTTACCTGCCTTCAGAAATCTGAACAAGCTCACCTCTCTAAATATCTTGGAGACGCATGCCTCATATTTAAAAGGTGAGTTTTCCAGTGTAGCGCCGCTAAATAGTATAAATGAAGTTTATCCAGTAAATGGGAGAGAAGGAGCCGCTATGTGAGGAGTTCAGAGTGGAGGGGCTCGGGGGGTGGGGCGGAGGGGGATGGTGGAGAGGGGAGGGGAGGGGTTGTACTGGGCTGAGCAGCAGTTCAGCGTGCTGCCTGATCTCGTGCTGCGCCTTTTCACAACGCTACTTAAACGGGAAATAGAAAATTTAGTTTATCGAATTTCTCGCCCCGACTTATCGCGATATATAGTTTCCTCGATAACTATCGATATCGTTTTATCGCCCAGCACTAGTTTAGACCTGGCAAAACAGAACCTTTTTTACTTTATTACAATATCTCAGGGTTAGAGCTTAGATTTCCCACCACATTGCTCGGGCCGGGTCGGGTCTGGCTCCAGAAAATAGTCCGAGATGTAGCGAAAACTGAAAGTGAAAAAACATTATTAACCGGAACTGTATTGTGTGTTTATCAAACTAACTAAAACTAACTAAAATTACTGATAGAATACCCTCTTTTTTTGTTTAATTTATTTATAAGCACTGTTGTACAGCTGAGTTGTACAGCGGGCGGTGTTGTGCCGATTCTGTTTGAGAAGCGGAGTCGGATTCAGCAGGGAGTCGAATTCGGCACAGCAGCGGCACCTCGCGGTCCGTGGCGTTTGTTCTCGTTTAAAGCGCTCGTGCTGCCGCAAAATATGACAGAAAACACTGAAAAACTGCAGAATTATGTATGGGATTACAATATGAGCACAAGGCATATGAAAGAGAAACAGGAGATACAGTGTGTGAGAACATTTACCTGTGAGTAGCTCATACCAGAACACACAAATCTCTTTCTCTCTCTCTCTCTCTCTCTCTCTCTCGTTTCTTAGATTGATCTCTCTAATGAGATGTGTGAAACCTAATAAAAACTAGCAAGCCCACTCTAAAAAGAAATTAAAACTTGCTGAACTGTAGGAGAAAAACAAAATAAAATTAAACTATAATAAAAATGAAAAATGTAATCACGTAGCTCTGGGCGCACGTGAACGCCTCCGCATTTGACTTGCTGTGTGTAGCTGTTCTTAAAAATCATTTTAATTAAATAATAGTTCTATGCTATGTTACAGTGTTAATTAACATAATTCTAATTATATTTCGCTCATTCAATCAACCTGAAAACAGCCAGTTTATGGGGCAGATCGGGTCGGGCTCATAATGACAGTTCATGGTTCGGGTCGGATTTTTTGAGAGAGAGAATGATAGTTACTACAGTCTGAATTAACTGAAGCCCTAATCTGCACTGACACCAATACAATGAAATACTAAAAATACACAAAAGCTAGAAATGCACTGAATATTTGGCCACCCAAAAAAAGAGTTCTGCTGAATAAGTGAAAAGACTGAATAATTTGTACTGAAAAATTGCTAATTTATTTTAGGCTATATTGCAGTGTTTGCTCTAGCGTTTGGATGATTTTCAGCAGCAATCGCACTGGATTCTAAAACCCAAAACTGAGCCAAAAAATGACAGGAGGGCTTTAGTCCTGTAGTCACAGAGATGTCTGAAGAACCACACAGTGACTTTGGTCTGTCATTAACTAAGCGAGTAATCCAGCTGGGAAAAACAGTTGGCTAGCATTTGAGCTAAAACTCTCCAGCCCATTCGAGGCCTGCAGTATTACATACTTTAATCTGGTTGTTAGCAATCACAGATAAGCTACTCCAGACCTAGGGTAGAAGGCTGGTGTGTCTGCATCTTTAATTCATAATTAAAAGCCCTTTGTTAGTTTTTCTGCTGGGATGTTATGAAGTTTGTTGGTAAATACATATTTATTAACTATAGTTTTGTAATTGCTTTTTTATTTTTTATTTTTTTTTTAGAAAAATACATCTAGGTTTTTTTATTTGTGTTATGGCGGAAAAAAGTGTGAATATAAAAGAAAAAAAATGTTTTCCATTTGTTTGCTTTCAGTGTCAATTAAAAATGTTAATTTATGTGCATTTTTAACAAAAATAAACATTTTCTCTCTTTCTCTCTCTGTCACTTACTCTCTTTCATGTTTATGGGTTGCTTATGGAATATTGGGAGTGTGTATACATTTATAAATATTGGACTGAGTTTAGGAGATTAGGAAATAGAGGTGTGCCAGTTCTGAAGCTGGGAAAGAAAGTTGAAAGCTGTGCGCACAAAAAGTGAAAGCACAGGATTTGAACAAGTATCTGTGCTATGCTAAAAGCTAACCCTAGTCTAGCAGCTTTATGAGCAAGGCTATTAGACAAGCCTCACTGACAAGATACCAGCAGTAGTTTGTAAAGCCCTGGAATAACTGCAAGAATTAATTACACTGTTACTAATTATAACAATAACTTATCAATTTCTTATAAGCCCAACATTAAACATCGGCTGTTAAATGCCTGAAATAAAGACCAAAGCTGATCTGACATTGCACTAAACTGAACCCCACACCATGACAAAAGTCTTCTGCAGCATTCAGCATCATGCCTGAATGACAGTCAACAGAATATCACGCTGTATTAGCATTACAGTGATTTTCACTGTGATTTATATATCATTTGTCTGGTCTGCATTCATGTCACTAGACTGACCAATAACCACATCCCCCAGTGTGATCTAACCTCTAGTCTGTGCCCTAAAGACAATTTCCCTATCCTGGCAGTAGCAGTGTGAGCTGAAACGCTGGGTCTCATAAAACATTCAGAGCTAATTTAACTGGACCCCTGTGGGAAGGGAAGCATTTAAACGCATTTTCCTGTTTTTGTGTCTCTTTTTCTCCTCCTACCATTTTTTCCACTACTAGATATGCCTTAAAACCCTTTTTTTTTACTTAAGAGTTTACTCTTTCTCACTCGCAGTGCATTAAACGAACTGAGAAATGCTGAAACAAGGCTTCAAAATGAATAGGAAATGCATCAGCAAACCTGTTAATACAGAAAGAAAATAAATTTCATGATGCAACTAAAATATGAATACATGATTGTGCCGTATGTCCAATTTTTGTGGACCTTTTTTAACAAATGCATTCATTTACTTTAAGTTTTACCTATTGCTGAGTATTGGCACCATAACTAATGCCAGGTATAGGACACAGGAGAATAGAATAGAATAACCCTATAGCATTGAGAGGTGGAGCAGTGGAACTGAAATAATGGTGCTCCATCCTCAGTTGGTGTTTAGATGAAGTTCTGATGACCCAACATCCTGAACTCACTAATGCTTGTGTAGCTGAATGCAATCAGTTCCCTACAGCAATGCCTTACAATCTAGTAGAACACATTCCCTGGACAGTAGATACATGTAGTCAATACAAATACATAAGGCAAAAAAGTAAACACAATGAACAAAGACAAGGAAAAGCTCTGCAGATACACAGTCATGCTGTACAAACCTCACTTGAACTTGTACGTTAAAACATTTAGTACTAAGAAGGGCGGCGAGGGCAAATAAATAGCAGAATGACAGCTGATTGGTTAAGAGCATGCTTGGTCAGTGTAGTGCTCCATTATGATATACCTACATAGTGAGACCTTTTTAAATGTAATGTAATTGACTGTGTGAAACCAGGATGTGTATAAAAAAATACTAGAGACCCAGACTAAAAGAGTAAAAGTACAAGCGCTCTATCATAAAAAAAGTTGTGAGTAGAAGTTAAAGTGTTCTTTAAGCATCACATTTAAGTAGAAGTACTAAAGTATTAAAACATTTTTGTACTTAAAAGTAATATTCTAAAATGTACTACTAAAGTACTGAGAGTAAAAATACAGTACTGTCTTATGTGATCAGTGTTTTTTTAGACAATCCTGAATACTGGTAGCCTTTTAGCCTTATTGGCCAATCCCAGATATTAACAGAGGGTGGGTCTGGGTGCCACATTAATCTTTCCAAGCAAACCTGTTGATACATCATTAGATACTGCGAGTTTCTGTACAGAACAGAACTTAAGTTAACTTTGCTAGTTTTGCTGTGTTCAGACAGTCACTGTACTGAGCTATGTGCTGTACTCTTGACAGGGGTACCCAGTCAGTAGTGTTAAATTGTTTTTACTTTGCTTCCCCCATTGACAAGTAAGTTTGACCAATTTGTTTGACACAAGTGGCAACATTCATACTGCACACAGAGCATGGATGACAACACTGGTTTTAAAGGGGTTCTGCAGCCATGTGTGAAGGTCCACATTACCATCAAGAGGCTGAATAAAGAACTGCAGCATTCTGACCTCACGCAATGCTGGAGCAACTTGCCAAATATGGGTCAAAATCTACACACAGCCAATCAATCTCATCTCCTATCATTTTTATTTTTTATAACTGCTCATTTAATACTTAATATTGATAAAGTTTGCATCAAATAAATTAGAGATTTCCCCCAAAGAGGAAAAAAAAGGTCATTCTAACTCCAAGTATTGCAAGTTTCTAGAATCATTACCTCCATTTGTTTTTGCGCCTGCTGCAACTGAAGCAAGAGGCACTGCTTGTCTTGAAGTAGGTCAGCCACAGTCTTAGGCGGGTCAGTGTTCTGACCTGGCAACAGTGCCAGGTTTTCTCGCTGCAACTCTTTTAGGCTATGCTGAGACTTATTCTCCGAGGACTTCAAGACAGACACTGCCGAATCATATTTGTCCAAAAGGTGCTACAAGAGAAATCATTTCAAACAAGAATGATTATCATTAAAGTGAATTTACAGCATGTGTCAATTAAATTAAGAAAAATAAAGCAAATAACAGTAGGCCTTACTTGATTGAAAGCTTTCTGACGATCAGCCGATGCTGTACGACGAACAAGCTCTCGCTCAAAAAACTGCACCACGGCTGCCTCGTCCGCACGTCTGGCCAGCGCTCTGCTCTGCTCATGGGCACTGATCTGTGCCTGATGTTCCTCAGAGAGAGTGACTGCATGCTTGGCTATACCATCTTCCAGGAACTCCAGAATGCTGTCCATATCCTATCACGGGTGGAGAGAGACATTTTCTTATTGTATCTTGTACGAAGAGACTTTTTACAAATCACAACTGAGATAATATTGACAGCTTTTCATTTTATTAAATCTGTACACTCAAAAAATGTACAAAATTAAACTGTTTATTTTGCTTTACTTTTTTAAATAATTTTCAAACTAATACAAAAAAGCAACTTAAAAATATTTACCAAACACTGAGCATCAAACAAAGACCAACATGCCACTATTTGTAATATTGGATTTATTCAGCTTATTTACAAAAAAAAAAAAAAAAGTGTGTATGGATCTATATGCTGTATACTGTCTATATACTAATCTTACATTTTTGACCATGTTTAAATATCTGTGATATGAGTATTAAACCCTTTTGAAATATTTCAATTTACGCTACTCACAAAATCTGCTACCAATTACATTTTTATTGTTAATATGAATATCGTAATTATACTGTATTGACACAAGCAGGCAAAAGGAAGTGAGTTTGACAGTGTATTGACATATTGGAGGAAACTTGTGGATGAAAGTTGCAGATTGGTCGATTGCTTACCAGCCACACATTAAACAGTGTGACAGTGTAAGCTGCCACAAACACATTTACACAGATAAACTAACCATTCGAATCAATAATAAGGTCTCTGACTGAAGCACAAAACTACACTGAGTGGGGCGAAGCAGGGCAGAGTGTTTTCAGCCAATCAGTGAGGGCCTGAATGAAACTTGCGAAATGCAAGATCAAACAACATGCTTACTTTAATTCAAATAAAATGTTGCCCGGTCAGATCAGAGACAATAAAATCAATGATCATGAAAATTTCTAGTATTATTAAAGGATATTGTAGACAATTCTGAACACTCAAGCAATATGAATACTACACTCACTTGCAGACACTGCTTGCGTTTTCCCAACAACTCCAAAAGTCGCTGGTCCCAAATCTCCTGCAAATCTTCTCGCACCATCTGGACGGAACGTGAGGGAGCTTGAGTTTGCCGGATAAGCACATCTTGCAGTCTTCTCTCCTCAAAGGACGCGACGTCTCGATGGATTTGAGCCATGAAGTGAGCCTTGTGGCGCTGGGCTATTGTCTTTAAGGTCACCTAAAGAGAGGGAGGGTTTGGTTGGTCTGTCAAATTTGTTCAAATTCTTATTATTATCTTCATTTCCTACAATTATGATATAGATCTTTCAGTGAGTGCATTACAGAGGATTACTCTCTATCTTCATGTTTTAAACATGGTGTGTGCAGATCAGCAATCAGGTTTGTGTTAAAAAAAAATAAAATCATGCTAATGATGATGACCCTTACCCCAGTTTTCCCAAGAACGCTGTGAAGCTGATTCGTTTTGGAAGTAAGACTAGAACATACAGCTCTCTGGGACTTTGGAAGGACTGCAACCAGCTGGTGCAACAAGGGCCATTCTTTTCTAATGTCATCTGCAAGAGGATCTACTGGCGTTGGACGATCAATGACTCGCTGAAGCTTCATGAATGCAGCCTTTGTTGGGGAAAACCAAGAAAAAAACAAAACAGAAATAAAGAAGATGCATGCATGCATGAAAACACCAATATCAAAGCTGGAAAACACTGCTTCTCATTACAGTTAACCCAACAGAAAGATTAGATTAATTTAAAAGATCAAATTGAAGTACCTTTAGCTTTTCATTAGAAGTCTCCATCTCAGAAACCAACATTAGCGTTTTTCGTTTGGAGGCAACATCTGTCTGAGCATTAGCTTCTTGAAGAGACTGGGGGAAAAAACAAATGAATAAGGAATAAGTAAAAAAAAAAAACACTTAAAAAAGTTCAACATCAAAAGTTGAGCACCCAAAATTATTTATCCCAAATAATATATGTGTATATATGTGTGTGTATAAATAATAGTAATAATAAAAAATATATAGTTATTATATTAGTTATAATATTTGTAAGTAGTTACAAGGGGAAGGGGCAAAATCCTCCCCCTAAAAATTGGGACAAGACCTTCAAGCAGTTAATACAGATATATAGCAGTGGTGCTGCTGGTTAACTAGTTAACTTTAGGGCATCATTCATCTTCAGAAAGGGGGCAGCAGATGGTGCAGCAATTTATTACTACTGGGCATTCTTTAATTCCTCTGTGATGGGGAGCTAAAATGAGCTTTTATTAACTTTATAATTTTTTCGTTCTTCCTTAAATGCTGCAGCATTTGCCGTCTGTTGCACCATTTAAGGTGGAATAGGAAAGTTATCTAGAAGAGAATGGCCATAAAACATTGAAACTACACTGTGAAACTATGGTAACATAGTTGTAATTTGTGCTGCATCTTGCCAATGATTCTTATAGCCCTGTGTTAGGAGTGTGCCTCTGAAAAATCTCACCGTACCCCAAGCGTAAATACACAAACATGAAACCAAACATTTAAATTTGTTTGGTTCTTGTTTCAGAAAAAATACAATCATATTGGTGCATCAAAAAAAATAAATATAATCCCAACCTGGCTCAAAGTATTGACTTCAGTTTCAAGCTGCAGTTTCTGCTTCTCTAGACCTTGTACTTTCTCCTCAATGTGTGCCAGCTAGGGAAAAAAATAAAAATACTTTAGCCAAACATCACACAAAAAATACCAAAAACTGATTCCGCAACAAATTAAACAAATTCAAGAAATGAGATTTGAAAGTTACCTTCTCCACTTTCTCCTGCAGCTCCTGACTGAGCTGGCTGCGCTCCTCTCTGACCCCATTGAGAACCTCCAGGAGCTGTTCTGCATGCGTCTTTTCATTCAGGAGCTGGTCTTTGATGCCACCAAGACTTTCAAGCTCTTCAGCCAACTGCTGTCTCTGTAGGGGACCACATTTTAAGAAGTGAGAAAGGGTGTCCAACCTTACAAGATGACACAATCTGTGTTTCCAATATTGGAGTAAAATGAATATTATTGGGCAGATATAATCTGCCTTTGCTTGATTGTCCAAGAAAAAAAAAAAAAAGTCTTGTCAAGTACGTAACTTTTGAACGTATGCATCACGCATTGATGCTAAAACCACACCCCCCCCCACACACACACAACCCCACACACACACACACACACACCCCACACACACACCCCCCCCACACACACACACACACCCCCCCCACACACACACACACCACCCCACACACCCCCCCCCACACCCCCACACACACCCCCCAGATAATGCTTCTTACCTTTCCTTCACTCTCCTTAAGCATTTCATCAAGTGTCTCTTTCTCCTTCTCAAGAGAGGTAATGCGTGTCTGAAGACTCTGCAGCTCTGTGTTGAGATCCTGAGTCTCAGAGGATTTCTCTGATAGAAGTTGGTCATTCAGGCCTCGCAGAGACAGAAGATCTTCACTCAACTGGTTTAGCTAAAAGGAAAAATAAAGGAATGAAGCAGTCAGGCACACAGGAATACTAATGAATCAGTGATGAGGTGGCAAAAAACAAACTGAACAGAACTTACCTGTTGTCTGAGTTGAGACTCCTTTTCTGCACTCTGGGTCATTAACTCTGCATTCTCTTTTTGCTGCTGTTTCAGCTCCTCTTTAGTGGAGTGAAGCAGGTCCTGGTAGGTTTTTGACTGAGAAAAAAACAAAACTTTTTTTTAGTTTGCCATCTGAATCTTAGTGACAAGTCATCAGCAGGTCAATTGGAAGGGTTGCATCGAAAGTAAAATGTCTTTAATTTGGTATTTTCTCAAAACCTTCTACCACTGAATTATTTAAATACACAAAAAACATTCTGGTACAATTTACTCCACACCACCAATAAATAGGTTTGCTGGTTTTACAAAAAGTGCCTCAACTCCACACTGGCTGTGATGGGATTAATATTTTTAGTTGGCAAAAATTCAGTGCATCCCCATGAATTCTTCAAAAATGAACAATCACACAAACTTTTACCATTTCGGCTGCTTCCTGAAGATCTTTTCTGAGCACTGTTCTCTCGTTCCTCAAAGACTCCACTTCCTCTTTGAGGACCTGCATCTAAACAACAGTAAAACATTTAAGTCCACCAAGTCCAAAAAGTAACACTCTAATGTGTTATTTACACAAATAACACAGAAACAAACTGCCATGCTGTTTCTAGCACTGTCAGCTCCTATTTGACTAGACGTGTCTGGCTCTGGCAAGGTGGGTGAGGCCCACATAAGTTTTTACTTATGTTTCACTACACAAAGTCCATTTTTCACACCGGATTTCTTCTTTGTAAAGAGCGCAAATAATTTATAAAACAATTTTGGATGATCAAATTGGAATTAGCTGGTTTGTCAAGTGGCCAGTTTTCAAAATTGCTAAATTGTAATTTTGTATGGCCTACATTTCAAATATTCAACCATTATTATATGTTTATATAAATAAAAAACAGAACATTTATTAACAACTCTGGGGGGGGGGGAGAGGTATTTTTGCTACATCAGCAATAAGTGTTAAAAATGGCCAATAATCACTAGCAAAGTCATAAAACAAAAGAGAAGAAGAAAAAAAAAAAAATCAACTGACCTGTTGAAGCTGAGCTTCCTGCGCATCTCCGGGGCTCAGCTGTTCTGAGCCTTGTCGTTTCTGTTGTTTTAACTCGCTCTGGACTTGGATGAGCTAAAAAGAAAATTATTTTAATAAAACTGGCCCTGAACAGCAACATTTACAACACAATGGAGTTAAAATAAATGGAATATTGTTCCAGTCCAGTAGTAAGGTAAACACTCCTACCTCTCGTACTCCTTGCAGCAGTTCCTGAAATTGACCTCCTTCCTCGTTCACATTAAAGGATGAGCCAGAGTCATTGGAAGCGATGCTGCATGAGGCATCCTTCATTAACAAACGGGCTTTATCAGCAGCCTGAAGCTGCTTCAACTCTTGTATCTAAACAGCACAAAGAAAACATCAATCACCTGACTGAATCTGCTTATTTAGCAAAACATGCAAGAAACACAAAATTACTAGTGAAAGTGTTTGTCGTCCCTTACCATTTCATCCTTTTCTTCCAATTCAACCTTAAGCTTGCTCTTTTCCTCTCGGAGCCCCTGCAGCACTTCTAGGAGCTGGTCCCGCTCTTCAGTTAGAGACAGAACATTTGCATGAAGGCTCTCCAGCTCCATGTTAGTCAAGTTGCTTTCAGCCTTTTCTGCCAGAAGACAGTCCTTTTCAGCAGTAACACACTGCATGTCTTCTCTTAGCTGTGTCATCTGCAGTAATGAGAGATTAACAATCTGATTAGTTGCACTTTTGTAATAACTTCACTTGTGCAAATTAAGGACAGTGTTCATTTTGATCAATGATTTAGATTTAGTTTTAGTTCTAGTCTTTTGGCTAAATTGTATGCATGTCTCACATTTTAGTCACAGTTATTAGATTTCGTCCATAGATGACAAAAACTAGACATTTTAGCAGTTTTAGTTAAAGGTCATCTTCCGTCGTTTTTTCTTTCATTTTAAAATGTCTAGTTGTGGTCTCTAGTATGAATGAATGACATGTGAGCCGTTTTTGTAAAAAAAAAGGGCTCAGGTGTCTCTGTATAGCTCTTTTTTAATGGACTGTTTTAGTGGTGTGTCCAAAATGACCGGATTCCAGCTTTGCTCATGAATATTCATACATGCAAACAGCATGCAATTATCTCTCCTCTGATTGGCTAGGAGCACTGCGACGCCCCTCCACCGCTCTGCCGCTCACTGCCTCCCACCTCCTGACTGATCAGCTCCGCCTCTGGGTGTTTCTCGAGCCAAGGTGGGCTGTGGTCTGTGAGTTTCTGCCTACGTAGGCAGAAAGATAATTCAAAATTCACCCGTTTTTCGGAGGGGGGGAGGGGGGATTTCTTTGCTTAGCTCCTGCAGACAATGGGGGCTGCAAAACAGTTTAATGTGCAGGTGTACACATTCAACTCGGAGAGACCTACTGTATTCCACAAAAAACAAGGAAAATCGGATTTTCGCGGAAGGTGAGCTTTAAATATATTTCTAAAATATTTATTTTGTCATGCATCTCTTTATGGTTGTACTATTTTATATTTGAACAGTAGGTTTTGTGATTTATTGCTATTATTTTCTTTTTCAGTATTATGGATTGATCTGCATATTGCAATGTGTCTGCTTATCAAAGTACACAGAAACATCACCCTCACTGAAGCAAAGCTAAGTAAACAAAACTGTAATTCATAAAAACATTTTCTTTTTAAAGTCGCTGGATGTTAATCTACAGATTTCACTACTGAAAACGGTTTATTTTGGAAAAGCACTTCTGTTTATTTACAGTAAGCTTAGATTTCCAGATTTCCACTAAGACTGAGTGCAGCAGCAGCAGCATTAGCACTAGTGGCTTGTTTTAACATGGTAAACGTGCACTCTACAGTCTGATCTACTCACATCTGAACTGCAAAAGAGCTAGCGCTGAGCGGCAAATGCTAATGCTGCTGGAGAACTAAACTGAAACATCTGTTATAATGCTGTTTTTTTTTAGCGGAGTGGCTTTACTTCTCCCTACAACCTGACTGGTAAAATTTATACATAAGGGGCACCAGATAAAAAAATATATATATATATATATATTAAATTAATAAATAAAAATACATGAAATAATTAGAATGTAGGCTCCACTAAACACAGTTTACAGTGCAAAAAAAAAAAAAAAAAAAAAAAAAAAGATCAATTAAATTATACCATGTCATTGCTCTCTTCCAGGTCTCTCTTCAGCTGGTTATGCTCTTCACGGAGAGCCTGAAGAATCTCCTGGAGCTGGCTTCTCTCCTCAGTTATTGATTTAACAGCTTCACGGAGGATCTGCAGCTCCTCGGGATTATGAGGAGCTTCCTGCACCTCCTCAGACAGAAGCTGTTCTCTTTCATGACGAAGAGATTCAAGGGCCTCACCCAACTGCACAGCCTGCACAGAGCACAAATGTATTATAATCTGAATCAGCAGTAAAAACGGAAAAAAAGTCAATAGAAAAGGCTTATCAGTAATGATTAATATCTGATCCATTTTATCTAGAAAAACATAGATGTCTCCCTTTAGCTACAGACTTATTTAATGTCATATTGGATAAGACATTTATTCACCAAGTAATACAAACTTAATATGTAAATGTTAAAAGTAACAAACTGATGTATTGGCCCACATGCAGGTCCATGCATTTTAAAAAGAAACTTACTTTCAGGTTGGCCTCTTCCAGAGAAGTAAGCAATCTGTTCTTTTCCACAGAGAAGTCCTCCAGCTCTGCCTGGGCCTTCGCAAGCTTCTCAGAGTTTTCTGTCTGCTGCTCACTCAGCTGAGCTTCCTTAAGCTGGGAATCTACTAGTTCACTCTCCATTTTGAGAAGATCCTCTCTGGTCTTTTCAATCTCTTCCTTCAGGCTGTTCATTTCTTCACTCAGGGTCGTCTTAGTGGTGAGCAAACAATCCCTCTCGCCTTGCACAGCTTGGAGTGCTGCTGTGAGCTCATCCAACTGCAAATTTACAATCAACAATAGCAAAAGGGTCAACTTTCGCTAAACTGCACGCTATATGCTAAGATTGGCAATTTCACACTATCTGGTGCTTAGCCTTTAATAATATTTTGTGACAAACACCTAAATACAGCCCAATGGTTAAAAAGCATTTTTCCCCACACAAATTCAAGAAATACAGCTTAAAAGACTTATTTGGAAACGTCTGCCGTCTTTGGAGCCTGTCACACACGTACGTCATACGTGACGTAGATGGTAGAAAACAACCCAAGAAGCTGAAGCAGATGAACTGAATGCAACACAGATTATGGCGAGCTGGAGTTGTGCCAGACTCGCAAGATGTCTGGATCTTAAAACTGACTCTTTTCCAACAATTTGTAAAAAGATTAACTAGAGGTGTTTAAGAGCCTCGGTTGTCATAGAAGTAAACAGGATGAGTGCATTAATAAGCCTTGCAAGTTAGCAATATAGCTAACTACACACCGTGCTCCATTTCTAATGTTATTAATTATTATTATTATTATTATTAGGGGTTCGAGCACGTAGTGCTAGAAACCCTATTGTAATTGTTCTGATTATTATTATTATAGTTCTTATTCTTTTTCTGCCATAGAAGTGATCGGGCAGAAGAAACCGTAAGGCCTACAGGGCTGAGACTTGGTCATATGGTAGTACTTCTCACCGCTACTCAGATTCAAAAGATGAGCCCGATCGGCCTCAAGGGGGCGCTATGGCGAAGGTCAACGCGTTTGGCCCCGTAACTCCTACGCCCTGATTGCTAGAGCAAAAATTCTTGCATTATATGATTCCTTGGTTAATGGCAAATCAAAAAGGTCAATAGAACCACTAAGCTCCGCCCACTTAGATTTTTTGCTATTTAGCATATTATGCAAAACCTACTTTTGAGAACTTGTCCTAAACTCATTGACCAATCCTGACATGTTTGGTGTCAAACAACTCAGCAGAGTCCCACCCTCAATAATTATTAAAAAAATCTTGAAATTTGCAAAAAATATGGCCGCCATATGCAAATTAATCTTACCGTGGCACACCCAAATTTACTTTAACAGCTGTAACTTTTGAATGCTTAAACCGACACTAATGCCACTTTAGACCTATGATGCCAACATGATTCTGAGGTAGCATGTCAATCTGTGTAGACATACGCCCCCAGGGGGCGGAGCCAAAGCTAAAAATCTGTTTCTCAGGAACCGTACAAGCTATGAAGCTCTCCTTTGGCATGTATCATCTATGGCCTATGTCCTAATGTTTTACAGAAGGAAAATTTGATATGCAAATTTTTGCGATCGTTATTAGCCAATCAGTTTCCAGCAAGCTTTTGACATGCTAAACAATGACCAATCAGGACGATACTTATACCCTACATGTATCTCAGGGCCTTCTATCATGCATTAAAATATGGCGTTGATTGGCCTCAAGAGGGCGCTATAGCAGAAAATCAGTTATATCTAAAGGTACAAGTGGCCTAGGCTTGGTATTCTTTTTTAGTTGTATACTTTGCTGTAGCCTTTACAACTTTGTAATTACATGTGTTTACCAAAAATGCAAAGATTTTCATCAGTGGCCAAAAGAATAAAAATTGCTCTTTTCGAACTTGTCTTTAAGTCCTTAATCAATCAAAACAAATTTGGTCTTGATGCAATCCTGAGACCCTGTAGGTAAATAATTATCAAAAAAATCTTGACATTTTAACTATTTGAAGCCCATAAACCTTGATCAAACATGTACGTGAAAGCCTTTTCAGAGTTATTTGGCCAAAACTCTGTCAAAGTTTAAAGCATGCCAAAACTGTTGAAGCTACTAATTAACAATGACATTTGAAGCACATGTGCCAAGTATGAGCCAAATAAGTCTTCAGTAGGCTCTACAGTGAAAAAATAACTATTTTCAATTTATTCTATTTATCGCTATTTTCCAACCTAAATGGACAGAAGACAGGAACCTTTCACCCTATCAACACACAAATTTATACACATATATAGACTGATAATCTGATCTTGATTGCAAATTTTCAGCCAAATCGGACATGTTTTGCCTCTACAACGGCTGGAAAACTACAGCGATTTTGTAGGCCTCAAGCCTGTATTATCGCTTTTTTCAAATCTAAATGGACAGAAGTCAGGAACCTTTGAACCTATCGACACAGAAATTGACATACATATATAGACTGATATTGTGATCTTGATTGCAAATTTTGAGCCAAATCAGATATTTTTTGCCTCTAATATGGCCAAAGAGCAACAGCCATTTTGTAGGCCATAAGCCTGTATTATTGCTTTTTTCAAGCCTAAATGGACAGAAGTCAGGAACCTTTGACCCCATCAACACACAAATTCACATACATGTATATACAGACCACTTGATCATGAGTACCAATTTGGAGCTCAATCGGACTTTTCTTCTCTTTTTAATAAATAGAAACACACTGATAGGGAATGTTCTGTCTTTCTTATAGAGTGATAGATTTCCAGCAGGTTATATGTGGTCTCTTGCTGCGCTCTGGTGGTCATTTGGTGAAACAGCTACAGGTGAATTATTCTAAATTAAAGCTCTGCTGAACTTATTTAATCTTTTTTGTCTTGCTTAATTGAACATATTTATCCTTCTTGGTCATGCTGCTCAGCCACCTGGGTCATTCTTATTTATGCTCCACCCACTTAATTTTTTTTTAATTTGCATAATATGCAAAACCTACTTTTGAGATCTTGTCTTTGCCTGACACTAATACCACTTCAGTCCTTTGATCATTACATGATTCTCAGATACCCTGTGAGTTTAAGTAGACATACACCCCCAGGGGGCAGAGCCAATGCTCGATAGCTGTTTCTCTACAACCATACAAGCTATCAAGGTCATCCTTGCCAATTATCATCTATGGCCCATGCACTAATGGTACACCAAATGAAAATTTGATATGGACACTTTTGTGGTCACTATTAGCCAATCACATTCCAGCAAGCTTTTGACAGGCAGAATGTTTATCAGGTCAAAACTTATACACTATATATGGGTTATTTATATGCCCTTTTTATGCCTTGTGTTTTTTGAATTTAAGAACTGAAGTTGTTTCACCAAATGCCCATTGTTCATGATGGTCAGCCGCCTGGGTCATTCTTGTTTATGCTCCACCCACTTAATTTTTTTTTTAATTTGCATAATATGCAAAACCTACTTTTGAGATCTTGTCCTTGGATCCTTGACCAATCATGACATGTTTGGTGTCAAACAGTTCAGCAGAGCTTACTCCTCAATAATTATTAAAAAAATCTTTACATTTATAAACAATATGGCCGCCATATGCAAATGAGTTCTACCATGGTGCAGTAAAATCTCTTTAACACTTATAACTTTTGAATGCTTAACCTGACACTAATACCACTTCAGTCCTTTGATCATTACATGATTCTCAGATACCCTGTCAGTTTAAGTAGACATACACCCCCCCCAGGGGGCGGAGCCAATGCTCGATAGCTGTTTCTCTAGAACCATACAAGCTATCAAGGTCGTCCTTGCCAATTATCATCTATGGCCCATGCAATAATGGTACACCAAATGAAAATTTGATATGGACACTTTTGTGGTCACTATTAGCCAATCACATTCCAGCAAGCTTTTAACAGGCGGAATGTTAATCAGGTCAAAACTTATATACTATATACAGGTTATTTATATGCCCTTTTTATGCCTTGTGTTTTTTCAATTTAAGAACTGAATTTGTTTCACCAAATGCGCACTAGAGTGCAGTAAGACCCCACATAAAACCTGATGAACACTACAGCTCAATTTATCAATGCTTTTCAACTAGTTTACTCACACCACTCATCTAGCATTGCCATTATGGTCTTTATGGTCACGCTGGTCACCCAGCTTGGTCATGCTGGCCATTCTCATTGGTCATTATGGTCCTCCCGGTCATTCAGCTTTGTCCTCATAGTAATGGTGGTCTTCCAGCTTGGTCATACTGGCCAACCACCTTTGCCATGCTGGTCATCCAGTTTGGTCACTATGGTCTTCCAGCTTGGTCAATATGGTCAACAAGTTTGTCATCCAGATTAGTCATGCTGGTAATCTAGCTTGGTCTTCACGGTCATGCTGGTCATCCTCATCCAGTTTGGCGATGCCGATCAACCGGCAACATGTTTTAAGCCTAACTGGCCTCCAGGGGTCTCTTTGCCTGTAACGCTCGAACCCCGTAAATCGCCGCTTGCGGCTATATTTATTATTATTATTATTATTATGTAAAGTCTCCTCCACAATCACTGCAGACTGGTCTTCTTCGTTGATTTGAAAAATATCTTCAGAATCTGAAGAACTACCAAAAAAAATGCAATCCAAGTCTGCCATAGCTAACAGTTTGTTGGAACAGTGAATAGCGCTGCAGATCAGATTATGTGTTTCTGCTGTGTAAATGTAGTCTAAAAGAGATTTTTAGAAGTTTTTATATTTTTGAGCACAAGTTTTTTTTGTTTGTTTGTTTTTTTGCAGTTTTGCCTTTTTCCACCACTGCAGAAATTAAAATAGTAATGAAAAACGCATTGTTTCGTAGAAATTATTTGGTCTATAATAAATATTCTAATCATTTTTTTATCCCTATTTTTAGTGCATCCCTAATTTCAACTCTTTCCTAAAATGTACAGCAATTTCCTCACCTTCTGAGAAATGTCCTGAAGCTCCTTTCTTAGCTGTGCATTTTCTTCTGTGAGATGTTTAGCCTCCTTCTTGAGGTCCTCCATCTAACAACATACCAGAGAACCTGAGGTTACGTTTTGCTCCAAATTAGGACCCAAAAGTTACACTATATGCAAATGACTCACCTGCTGGAGCTGAGGCTCTTTCTCCTCAGTCATGTTACAGGATAAATTAGAAAACTGGTTCTCGGAATCAGCGAGCTGCTCTTTGTTTAACTGGAAGCAGATGATCTGAAAAAGAAACACCCAGTTTGTGACAATTGTTGGAAAACTGTCAGCGACTTACTCTAGATCAGGGGTCGGTAATTACATTCTGGCTGCGGGTCAGATATTTTCTAAGCCATAACGTGGCGGGCCTCCAAAAAAAAAAAATAAATAAATAAATAAATAAATAAATAAATCTGTTTTTGGAAAATAAAGCAGGTAAACCCAAGAAAAAAGGAGAAAATAAAAATAAATAAACACACCACTCCTCACGCGGGATCGAACCCATGTTGTCAGGGTCATGGTCCAATACACTGTCACAGCCCTGGCTAGTGTATTGGGACAGAGCCGGTGGGGATAGAGCCCAAGAACAGGCAGAAAAACAAGAACAGGTGGAAACTAAAGTCACACAGAGGGTGACAGAGAGACAGGGGAGGAATGTAAACTAAAGATCGCCAGAATAGCATTTTATTTTATTTTATTTTGTTTTCATTATTGTTCTTTATAGTTTAAACAACCTCATGGGCCAAATGTTTCATGCTTGCGGGCCACATCTAGCCCGCGGGCCGCCTACTGCCGACCACTGCTCTAGATTATCATTAACCAAATAATTAATCACTTCTGTGTTACAAACCTCAAAATCGGTAATACCTATGGCTATGATTAATTAGAGAATATTTCATCATCTACTAACTGACAAGGTCTAGTCAATGTCCAGTCCTAGGTGAGGGCCTAAAAAAAAATTCTGTAACGTCAAACATTTAGTTACCTCTTATTTAAGAATATTCTCAAATTCCTAAAATGTTGCCAACCTCCACTTTAAACATGATCATAGGAATAAACTATTCATGCAGTTTAAAGAAATATATCCATTTCTTACCATCTCCTCTTTTTCCTCCATTTCCCTCTTCAGCTGGGCTTTCTCCTCTCTCAGCCCCTGCGTAATCTCCTGAAGCTGGTCTCTCTCTTCTGTTAGAGAAGTGATGTGGGTCTGCATCCTCTGCAGCTCTTCGAGGTGAAGAGGCTTCTCAGACGGAACATTGTCTCTCTCTGCATTTACAGACTGGAGCTCCTCCTGTAACTGCTTCATCTAATAAGCAAACATCAGTAGAGTTTAATTATATCAATTATACTAACACACACCCACATTTACAGCTCTGGAAAAAAAAATAGACCACTTCAGTTTCTGAATCAGTTTCTCTGATTTTGCTATTTATAGGTATATGTTTGGCTAAAAAGAACATTTCTGTTGTATTCTATAAACCACAGACAACATTTCTTCCAAATTCCAAATAAAAATATTGTAATTTAGAGCATTTATTTGCAGAAAATGATGCAAAAGATGCAGAGCATTCAGATATCTCAAATAATGCGAAGAAAACAAGTTCATATTCATACAGTTTAAGTGAGTTCAGAAATAAATATTTGGTGGAATAACCCTGGTTTTTAATCACAGTTTTCATGCATCTTGGCATGTTCTCCTCCACCAGTCTTACACACTGCTTTTGGATAACTTTATGCCACTCCTGGTGCAAAAAAATGTAAGCAGTTCAGTTTGGTTTGATGGCTTGTGATCATCCATCTTCCTCTTGTTTATATTCCAGAGGTTTTCAATTTGGTACAAGCAAAGAAACTCATTTTTAAGTGGTTTTATTTTTTTCAGAGCTGTATATCAACACCCACATACACTTTACTGCAGTTGCTGCTAAAACTGTTTATAATGAACTCAGTGACTCGAGTCAAAATATTTTGAGTTTATGGTAGCATTCACAAACACCTCTTGTATACACAGTATTTCTGACATGAGTGGAACGCAGCAATTGTTATTAATAAATAAGCTTTTCATTAAAAACCATGTGTAAACAGGATTGGTGGTACTGGAACTAATCACATCGTGTAACTAGCATGTGGATTGTAACTTATAATTAATATTTTTTTGGTACTAGAACTGACATTAGGGAAAAGACATCGAAGCTCCCAAAATCCAATAGCACTTGTATGCAAGTTGCTCCAATTTCTTACCATCCCCTCTTTTTCTTCCATTTCCCTCTTCAGCTGGGTCTTCTCCTCTCTCAGCCCCTGCGTAATCTCCTGAAGCTGGTCTCTCTCTTCTGTTAGAGAAGTGATGTGGGTCTGCATCCTCTGCAGCTCTTCTAGGTGAAGAGGCTTCTCAGACAGAACATTGTCTCTCTCTGCATTTACAGACTGGAGCTCTTCCTGTAACTGCTTCATCTAATAAGCAGAAATCAGTGGAGTTTATGATCAATGTTCCTGCATCTCAACACCAGAAATGGTTCAAGAACAGAGAAACTTTGGCAGGATTTAGTAGGAAAACATAAAATGCCATGTGAAAAATGTAATAAAAAAAAATTAATAAAAATTACCACAGTTGCTGACATGCCCCAACCTGTAAAGTCAGTGTCTATGACAGTTTACACACTGGTAAAACAAGCTTGTAGTGCACATGCACTCATTTCAATAACACAATATTTCTGGGAAGTATATATGTACATATGTAGTACATATGGAAGTATTCATTTCATATGGTCTGTATCCTCTACAATTTAACCACATGAATTTACACTTAATAGATATTCAAACCAGGAAACAATTTCTGTGTGGAGTGGAATATGTTGTAAAAAAACATGTCTCTTGTATTCACATTTGTTTTTTTGTTTGGCTTGGCCACATAAAAAAAGTGAACAGGTGTAAACAGAATTATAGTGATTTACTAAACATGAAAGTACCTGATTTTGCAGCTCCTCAATAAGCTTGCTCTCACTGCCATCTGAATTTGAGAGTTTGGACCCTAACTCAGCGATCTGAGCTTCCAGCTGTAGTATCCTGTCTTCCTGCGCTTTGCTCTTTTCTAGAGATGTCCTCAGCTCTTCTTGGTTTTCAATCATCTGTAAAACAAACACATTTAAAATCATTAAACACAATACAACACATTTCAGGCAGAAGTATAGTTCATCAAAAGGTACTACTTGGTTATTTAAGAGTTATTCTTTATACTACACCACATACCATCTCCACATTTTCCTCCATGTCAATTTTAAGTTGGTCTCGTTCCTCTTTAAGAGTCTGGAGCTTCTCCTGGAGCTGGTCTCTTTCTTCAGTTGTTGAGTCCATAACCAAGCGAAGACTCTCCAGTTCCTTTTGGTAAGTCTGCATGTCTTCAGCTTGCTTAGACAGAAATCCATCTCTTTCACCGTGAAGAGATTCAAGTTCTTCAGACAACTGTGTGGCCTACAGGAAGACCAAAGCACATTTGATAAGGAATGAGAATAAGAAACATGTTCAGTCTTTGCCCTGTTCACACTCGATATTAACATTCCTTCTGAATGATCTGATCACATATTATTGACAAAGACAACACAGTTCACACTTGCCTTTTTGCTGGAAGAAGAACTGGTAAGGTTAAGAGTGTTTAAGTCTTCATTAGCCCAAATCAAGATGAAGCACATAGTTTTGCTGGTGCACCAGCCAGGAGTATCTCCTTTATCCGCTATCTTATCATAGCATGCTCAGCTAACTTGTCCGGACAGTGTGGTCTTGCGGTCCAGCCATGTGTTCATTCATTATTAAGCCAACCCCTACTTTATTACTGTACTAATTATTTAAATTGTCTTTGAACTGGTAATTTGACCCTTGGTTTCACATATTTTGGCAGGCAGTTCTTTCAAAAGTTGTTGCGTGAACAAACTTGCATGTATAAGGACTTGTGTATTGTAAGTATTTTGATATGGGCAGTAATGGGGTTATTTTCACCCACAAGATGATCTAATTAACCAATCTCATTCACATCTGAACTTTGGGCTGGTCACAAAGTCTTTGGATATTTAAGATACAAATAAAGAAAGAACCCCACCTTCTGGCTTGCTTCTTCCAGGGCACTGACAAGACTACTGTTTTCCTTTGATTGGTGTTCCCTCTCTGCCTGAATCACAGCAAGCTGCTCCAAGGTTTCTTTGTTCTGCTGGCTCAGCTCAGCATCCTTAAGCTCTACATCAGCTAAAACAGCCCCCAATTTCACAATTCCCTCCTGTGCCTTTTCTGCCTCTTCTTTAAGCCTCTGAATTTCTTCAGTGGCTGTGGCCTGAGCAGATACAAGGCTGTCTCTCTCCTCCTGCACAGAGCAGAGTTCCCCATTGAGCTCAGACACCTAGAAAAGAAAAATACACAAAATTCAAATGTTGAAAAGAATTATCTGAAAGATGTAGGCTCCTTTCACATAAACATTACAGTTTTGCGCAAATACAATAAAATTCAACATAGGCTTAGAGCCACATTAAAACACGTTCTAACAGAAGAGGAATTAAACAAATATATCTCACAAATATAACAAATCAATTTAGTAAAAATCTTAGCGATCACAAATAGCAAATCAACTTTGTATTAAAACAGCTTGTCATTAGTATTTAGGGCTTTATTATGGGGTTAGCAGTACACACTGCAAAGTGCAAAATGTGGTATTAAAAGCTGTAATCCTGAAAGCTTTTATACTGGTGGAACAGACACTAATGTGTTAGTTGGGACGCAATCGTAACAGTCTGGATAGAATTCTAACCAGCGAAGAGGAATCAAAATGAGGGCCCATTTGATTAAAAGGACAAGTACCTCAGTCTTCACTGATTAACAAGGAGCTTCTTTACTGAACTTTAATACATACAGGAGCACAGCTAACATTTCTGGATGTCCCTCCAGCATCAAGGATTACATTGCTCTTATATTGATTAGTGATGTTTTCCCGGAAAATCTTACAGCACTTCATGCTTCCCTCTGCTGACAACTTTTATGAAGATGCAGATTTCATTTTCCAGCAGGATTTGGCACACTGCCCACACTACTTAAAGTACCAATTGGTCTAATTTTCTAAGACACTGATTTTTGGGTATTCATTAGCTCCAAGTTCTAATTAACAATAAAGGAAATAAACGCTTAAAATAGACTACTGTGTGTAATACATATATATCTCCACATCAGTTTTACACTTTGAACTGAATTACTGAAAAAAAGTTTCAATGATACTTTAATTTTTGGAGATGCACTAACATTCTGGTAAGTGTTTAATCAATGTCTGTTCCTAAATACCCCAGTAACTGAGACATGACAGAAAACTGCTTAGCACTACTATTTATGCTTCTACATTAACCAACATGAAAGTGTGGAAAAAAAGGTCAGTGTTAGCTGGGTAGCTAAGACGTGCAAAGCAAATAGCCTAGAACAATGTCACTTAATTTTATATTCAATGTCATCTGCATCTTTACATTCCCTCTGTAGATTATGTATTTGGCTACTTCAGTGTTCTCCTAATCTAAACTAATAACCAAGCTAGAATTGTGCACAGGTGTTTGAGATTACTAGTGAACAAGTCCCTGATTCAGTCCTCAAAATAGCGGCATGTGTGTAATGAGGTCATTTGTAATGCTAAAATATAAAATATATGTTTCTCACTTGTCTTGACAAATCCTCCACTTGGGCAGGAAGAAACTCTAGAGCCTTCATCCCCTCTACTTGATGTTGCAGAGCTTGTGCACTCTCCTGGCTCTTCTCAAGCTCCTTCCTTATGTCTGCAACTGTTCTCTCCAATGTGACGCTATCCAAAACATCTAGAAAAGTAATTGGATGGGGGAAAAAAAAAAAAAAAAAATTATATACATATCTGTAAAAATTTCTTTTTTGGAGTTCCATGTACACAGAACACAATGTTTTACTTTTTGGAACTTTTCCATCCAGCAGGGCAGTCAGCTTGGTGTTCTCGTCAAAAGCCCCAAGCAGCTCTTTCTGTAGGTCAGTCTGCATCTTCTTAAAGCGAGATTTCTCGTGGTCAAGTTGGTTCTGCAACGATTTGACCTGATTTTCCATCCTTTCATATTCTGCAGTCAAACTCACCTGATGTATATAAAAAAAAAAAAACAGATTTAATGAGATTAATAGTAAAACAAAGAATATTTTTACTAAAGAAAGGCTGATTACATACATCTCGCTCTTTTAGAGAGAGGTTTTCACTGCGCAGGAAAGCCCACTCTTTTTTGGTCTCCAAACTGAGACCCTCAGCATCATCTAATGAGCGCCGAAGTCGTGTCACCTCCTGAACAAGATCTTTTCCACTCTGTAATCACAGTTAGGAACACTTTTTAATCAAGGATCATATTTTCAGTGTAAATAATACATACATTAATGTCTTAAAAATGGAAAAAGAAACATACATAAATGACTGATTGTACTTGTTTAGGTTTATACGTACCATAGTCTGAAGTTCAGCTACGACATCATCCTTCTTTTTCAGCTGCACAGACATTGCCTCTAAATCAGCCTACAGAGAAAAAGTGGTACCACTTTAAAATAAAGCTCCTTTATTGAAGAATTTATAAACATTTTTAAGGGAGTTTTTTAATGCTTATTATTTCAGTTGGAAATCATTTAAAACATTAATTAGCACTTACAGCACATACATTTAAAGAACAACAGTGACAGAAGCCCTATTTGGATGGGATTAGTTTCTCAGGGGGTACTGGGGTAACTTTCTCTTTTATAAGGGGTCCTCTGTGATTTTATTCCATGTATGTGTGTTTTTCTCAGACGTCAATTGCAGTCCAGATGCAAGAGTTTTTATCACCGAGTAAAAGTGGGAAAATGAGAAACAAATCCTGTCTGGATAGGGCCAAAAACTTGTATTTTTTAGTTTAGTCACAAGTTTATGCTTGCCTTAAGTTTTTGGACTAAATCCTCAGCATTCATTGATGCACGTTTCAGTGTAGAAATCTCAGCTTCCAACTCTCTCTGAAATATTAAAAACAGAATGTTAGCAGCGTCAGCAAACATGCAAAGAAACAATAGACAATATCAAAGACAGCAAAATGAGTGAGCACACGTTCATTTATAGTACTATAAGTCAATAACAATTATAACAGGGCTAGCTGGTATGTAATAAAATGTGTGAAGGTTAAAATTAAAAAGGTAACAAACTTAAACAGACCTCGTAATCTTTTTTGCTCTCTTCCTCCAGCCTTTCAAACTCATCAGCATCGTTCTGCTCTTCAATGTCTTTTAAAAGAGTTTCTTTATCTTTGATCAGCGCCTCTTTGTCTTTGCAAAGGGCCTTGTTTTCTTGTTTGAGTCGTTCAATATCCTCAGTAAGCAACTCGAGGGTTTGCTTTAGCAGGTCACGCTCTGTAGATATTGATTCCTACAAAACATAAAACACCAAAACAAAAAACTACAGTTAAATACAAAAGTTACAACTTGACAAGTGTCAAATTATCTTTTAAAGAATAAAAAAAATGTTTTAAGAATTTCAAAAAACTGCACACTTACCCTCTCAAAGTTCAGAGTCTCACACAACTGGAGGGTTTCTCCAAAGTACTGAAAAAGTAAAAAATAAAAATAAAAAAAAGAAGCATTAGTCATGGTCAATTAATCCTTATTTTCATATATTAAGTATAATAAATATTATAAACCACGGTACAGAAAAGCAAATACAACAGCAACATTCTGACCTATTTATTCATACATCTGCAACAGAGGTAGAAGACAGAACTATTTATTTAATTAATGAATTATTATGCTTTAATTTCTTATCATGCATTATATTCTATTTTCTCATTTTTAAACAGGGCTACAGACTTTTTTCCAAAACCGTCCCAAAATACATTTTTGTATTTGTCTATTGTTACAATGTCATCAGTTGTTTAGACTTATTTGATTCTATGCCCCTCCTCCTCAACTGGTGTTACCAGCAAGCTGATTGGTTCCATTTAAAAGGGGCAGGACTTTAACCATTAACTAACAATATGCTAAGCAATAGGAAAACTCCCCATCAAATTTCAACCAGCAGACGAACCAGAAGTCAGCAAAAAGATTTGTCCATATACTTTAAGACACAATGTATCATCATCCTGATCACATACTGTACTATAAACATGGCATAACTATAAACATGCCTATTATTAATACACTGTGCAATAGAATACAAACTGCGTTAACTGCTTCATACCCTTAAATGGGTAATGTAATTACACACAACGGCAATAGTTACAGTCGAAACCCCTTACCTTGCAATTCTCACAAGTATTACTGGTCTTCTCCTGTTCTGAAGGCTTTTCCAGTTCTGCAACCTTCAGACTCAGCTCAGAACACTTCTCCTCTGACTTCTGTTTCTCCTGTACTTCCACTTCTAACTTCTGTTCCAGCATCTGTAGTTGTTTCTCAAGATCCTCCATCTTCTGTTCCAGAGCCAAACTCTTTTCTTCAGCCTGTTGTTTCCCCTGAGTCTCCGTCTCCAACTGACGCTCCAAAGACTCCACTTTATTCATCAGCTGAGGTGAGTCAGGGGACATGCTGAAGAGAGACGGAGGCAAAGCAAAAAATAAATAAATAAATAAAAAATTACCCATGCATCTTTGTTGATGCAGAAATATGTCCATTATTCAAAACAATAAATCAAACCATGTGTTACATGTAGGTATGGAACAATTCAGTTTTTAATGTTATACACATATAAGTGCCATTTAATACCATTAAAAGATCACTTTAGTAATCAAAGAATTGCGCAAACATTGAGTTACAAATGTTGCAGTAAGATTGTGATTCCTGAATTGCCTGACAAACCAATTGTTCAAACAATCATATCATAATTTTTGCAGGGGAGGGGGGGGGGGGGAGGGGGAAGAGATAAAATTTGGTACAAATTCCCTTACAGATTCCCCACCCCAACAGTTCCATCTAGGTTTGCCAAAAAGCAAGTAAGAAAAGGTACTTAAAAACAAACATCCTTCAGAGCAATTAACAATGCTGATGATTATACTGTCTGTGGAACTCAAGACATTTTAAAACTTAAGGCCTTTTTTTTCTTAAGAGTTTTTAAGGATCTGCAAAAACTGTATTCAGTGGGATTTGTTTATAAATAAATAAAAAATCAAATCAGCAAATAATAAGACGTGGTCTTACCCATATGCATAACTACGCATAGTGATGTTGCTTTGGTTCATCTCAATATCAAGAGAGGAATCTTCATTGGCATTGTAAAAGTCATCCATGTCTTGAACAGATAGAATCAATATATTGGTGAGGGAAAAAGGGCAATCTGTATAACAATTTTATTTACTTTATACATTAAAAAAGCAAATGTACTATATATTATATTATATAGTAAATATATTTTACCTTCTCCTTCCTCAGATATAGTTAGGTCTGCTCTCCTCTTTTTGAAAAAGGGCTCAGCATAGCTCATATCTGCCGATCCCTCATCTTCTGCAACTAACTGGGCAGATCTCAGGAGCTTCCCACCCCACGTCATTCTTCTCTTGGGAACCTTCAGATAGAAAGAAACAAATATATATTTAATGTACATCATTGTGATTAACATTCAATAGAATAATTAAGCTGTATTCAAACAGGATTAGTTTTAATTTAGTAAAAAAAAAAGTTATGCCCAATCATATTGGAATTATATAAATCGCATTGGCATCATTTTTTTTAAGAATCAGCACTGGCTGATATGGTCAGCATTTCAAATTGATACTTGTATTTAATGCCAGAAAAGGACCAAGCGATGCTGGCCACACTACAACAATTAGCCAACACTGGTTGCCCAACGTTAAAATGAATTGATTAAAGCCATTTATTTATTTAACACAGTTTAAGTATTTTTTTATTAGTTTTAAGGTTATACCGGTTCGGCTCAGTGATCTAAGGCACTTCCACTATGAAAGAGTGCCATGCTCTCTCTGGGTGGGTAGATGATGCTCTCCCCTCATCACTCCCATGCTGATGTCAGTCAGCACAGGCGTCTGTGAGCTGATGCATCAGAGCTGGGTCGCTGCGCTTTCCTCCGAGCGCACTGTTATCCGGTAATTTAACATCAGTTGCAGTTTGACAAGAGGTGGTGTTGGCTTTAAATGTATCGGAGGAGGAATGTGCTAGTCTGCAGGATTTTATTATAGGGATTCACCAATTTGGGAATTCTAGACCATTGCCCATATCCTAGTCTTACCCCCTCTCCACCACCAGTAACACCCCAACAATAGAATGGGGAAGACTAGGATGTTAGCAATGGTCCACAATTTCCACATCGGCAATCAGTGAAATACTGTAATCCTGAAGCTGTAAGAAGCGAGGAAACATTTAGTTCTTCTGGATTTGACAGACTTAAACAAGCAGCACTTGTGACAAGCACAACCAAACAAAATGCCTGAAGCTAGATATAAATCACATTACCTTTTGGATCTGTACCACATTTGAAGCTGTAACCAACAACTTGGTTAGGTTCCTTATTCTATCAGCCTGCTCGCGCTGAAGTTGATCCTTCTCTTGTAGAAGTTGGCAAAGCGTTTCCTTCTCGGTCACAGTCGTTTTGGTGACGGAAGAAACCTAAAGAGAGAGGATTTATTTAAAAATTAAACAAAATTGATTTTGTAGAGTGTAAATGTACACTATTGTTACACTTAAAAGAATGTTTTATTTTGTTAAGAATTCAAGAAGGATTTGACTTGCCTCCTGAAGACGGCGCTTGAGATCCACAATCTCATTACGATATCTTCTCAAAAGAGCACCATCATCCGAGACTTCTGTAACGTGGGGGTCGTTTTTCATACGCTTTGCTGCGCTAGCAAACTAATTTGTGAGAGAAAATACAAGCAAAATGCTTAACATTTAAGATACACAAAATCCAACTCTGTCTAGACATATAATCAGCAATGCTTTACCTGTAAAGTACTCAGGGTTTCATCCACAGTGACCGGAGTTATTGTGCAGATGATGACTGTTTTGGCGTTGCCCCCCAGCGAATTTTGGAGGATACGTGTTAGCTTGCTGTCTCTGTAATTTATGAAGCCCCTGTGGGAAAAAAAAAAAAAAGAACTTTGAGTATGACCACTTTAAATATTTTCTCTTTACCTTATTAACAGGCAAAAGAATAGACACATCATAACTGCTATGAGTTTTGACATCAGCCATACCAAACAGAGTACCAAAAATGAAAATATTTTAGTAAAAATACATGAACAATGGAATTTAAGTTGCTTTTTACATTTACAACAATACTACTGTTCAACCTTTACGTCTTAGGATTAGGGGTAGGCGATATGGCCCTAAAATAATATCACAATATTTCATGGTATTTTTTAGCGATAATGATACTCTTGGCGATATGACAAAACACTGTAATTTATTATTATTTTTTTTTTCAAAAATACACTACTGCAACAAAATAAAAAATACATTTTATTACTACATATGATATATTTCACACCTCTTACTGAGATACTAAAAAAAACAAGAATTTTATCAGATTTGTACTGAAGTCAATGATCCAGAATATCATGATACTAATAATGCACACCATATACCTCCATTTATCCAGGATTAAAGTAAAATACATTTTTACTGGACAGATATAATCCGTCTCTAGTAGATATACAATGGGAAATTGGGCGGGTGGTATACGATATTCAAGGGTATAATATCTTTCACGATATATAGATTTTTTTTTTTACGAGATTATAGTGTACGACACGATATGGCACACCCTACTTAGGATACTTTCACTACCTAATTAACAGGCAAAAGAAGACATATCATAACTGCTATGCGTTTTGACATCTGCCAGATAAAATGGAACAGATAGGATATTTTCATTTGAAATGTAGACAAATTATAATTCAGTCACCAAAAATGGAAATACTTTAGTAAAAACACACAAACTCTCATTTAAGTTGGTTTTTACATTTACAACAATACCACTGTTCAGCCTTTAAGTCTTATGATACTCTTCCTCTAGAACACTTAAGAGAAAATGAAACAGCACAAATCTGCCCCCTCAGCTTGTTAAAAATTTTGTGAATAAAGCATGTCCTTTAGGAGGTGCTACAATGTTCAAAAGCCATTTTTCGAAAGGAGGGCGAGATCAAGAACGAGAAACACCTAATATGGCAAAATGATACTTCAACATAAGAGAAATTAGATATTAATTTCAATATTTAGATGAACACTAACATGTCTTTACATCAACTTCGTAACAGGCATGTGTGAGCTTGTTTAAACTTTAGAGAGATTATATTTGTTACTTCTACTGATTCTTACTTCTGGCTCTCATCAGAGAGTTTCTTGATGACTTGTCCCAGGATAAACAGACTGCGATTGATATTACATCCTTCCTTAAAACGAGCCCCTGTAACACACCAAAACAATGCTTTTATGCTGTGCATTGAACACACTTACAGTTGAGCATGCTCGAACATTAAAGTGATCAGGCTGAGAAAATGAGCAGCGTCTTCCCTGTTGCATTCCCCCCCCCAATCGAATTGTGCAGTGCATTGCAATTACAAATTAACATTTAACACTAAAATAATAAACAAATTTGTAATAAACAACGTTTTTAAACACTGTTCTTAATTAGGTAAACCAATTGTTGCACAAATAAAAACAAGTAAAAATGCACACAATGGTAAAATTCACATGCCGCTAGCAGGATGCTAACGCAGAGGTTTCCTAGACCCAGGTTACAAATAAATATTGGGAAGCTAAAGGTTCAATCACCTTTTGGTAGACAAGGTGTATTACATATTAAAATGTACGTAAGTCTGGTATTCTGTACAAGTATTTAATGCATAAAATAGAGATTACATCTTACCTTCAGCTCCTGTCTGACTTGCTCGTTCAGAACCAGCCAGATCCACCAAGTTCTATTAATAAACAAACAAGCAGACAAAAACATATAGCCTGAGAACATACTAAATACATACATAAATCAATCAAAACATTGCTTGTGGTGCTATAACAGTTATAATACCACAGTCGGTTCTGACCCTGCAAAATGATTGGCCTTAGAGATGTTCTATGAGTACCATTACCAGCCAGTAATGCACTCTAATCAAATCTCTCCATGTATTACTCCACCACATACAGGTAACCTAGCAATGATGCAGCGCTTACAAGCCAAACAGAACAGCTACAAACAGAGCAGCAATGGAACCATTTTAACTTTTACAACCAAACTGATTGGATTCTCTCCTCCTCTTTAACTCCTTGTGCCTATGCCCGCTGCACAGCAGTGCCAATATTACACATTATAGCTTGAACCTTAAATGTAAAATGTAAAAGACAAATTCAAATACCAAACTCAACATACCAAATGTGAAACAATAATGGCTCCATCTGCATTTTCACCAGATGCTGGGTCACTCCTCTCTCTGCTCTCCAAGATCTATAAAAAAAAAAAAAACAATAATAATACTTTTTAAATTAAGATCCCAATCAAACAGTAAAGCCAAAAGTTATCTGCAATAACCAAACAACTTACCATTCGGAAAATCGTGTGGGAGCGACTGCTCCGCTGGTTCATTTTTGTTTTTCCATAATGTCGGTTTTCTAAATACATAGAAACAAATAACTGTAATGGTGTATGACAAAAGGGAAAATCAACAAGGTAAAAAGCAGAAGGTCAAGAAGAATGATTAAAATCCTTACTTTCTCCTTTACGAATCCAAGCCAGGGCTTGCTCTGGAGATGTTACTAGCTCCTCTGTCAAGTCTGCCACATAGACGTTTTTCTACAGCATAAAATATGATGTTTACATAATATTTAAAAAATATATACATTTATACCAAACAATCAAGTTTTCTTTGAAAAGCAAAACATAAATACCTTAGTCTAGGCTACTAATTTATGTAATGATGAAGGGGCAAAACAAAAATTACATCAATGGATCGATAGATAGATCAATAAGATACGTGGTTGATTCAGAAGAAAATTTAGAAATCAATTACACAATACAGCACTATAAAACAAAACAAGGGAATAACATTTCTCATTTTTGGAAATGAGGAATGAATTAAGTTGTAATGATTAACAATAACCACAAATTATAGAATATTCAGTGTACATTGTATAATATGTACAACATATTCTACAACTTTAGCCAAACAATTCATTTTGTTCAGCTTCGGTTTTGTCCAAGGTGTTCATTTTGATGCATCCTTAGTAAAGAAAGTGATACTTACGTAATTTCCTTCTCGGATTTCCAGAGGTTTTCTCTTCCAGCTGTCGCAGAGTAGGTCTGTTACGGTTTCGTTATAAATTTCCATATAACTCACACGCAGCAGAAACTCTTTCTTTGGACACTAGTAAAATGAACCAGAAAATTATAAAAAGGTCAATAAAACTTGACATTAACATAAGCACTGATTTAAGAACAGGGAATTCAAAGTTATATTTGAAATCCTACATTTTTGATTGTTTGAAACACATCTGCCATGGCAAGGGGTATAACGCCAGGGATGTGGTCACTGCCCATCATCGTAAAGGTCTTTCCAGAGGAAGTCTGTCCATAGGTGAATATGGTGCCTATATGGTGAGAAAAGAGAGTCATGTTAATTATTATTTAACATAAATATATATCACATGATCCTGTTTTTGTCTGCTATAGCATAGCTTTAGGATTTAACAGTTACCATTGTATCCTTCCACAGTCGACACGACTAGTGGTTTGGCTATGTCTTGATACAGTTGATTGGTGGTCTCCTCTGCACTAAAAACCCGGTCTGAAGGGAAAAAAATAAACATAATACATTAATTTCATACTAAATTCATGAATAAAACCGAACTATTCCTTAAGAACACATATCCATCCAGTTACTTACCAAAAGCAAAACCTTTAGTGAGGTTGCCATCATCATCAATCTGGTGTATGGCTTGTCTGTCAGCTTTCCAGTACAACTTTACAGACTCTGCATTCTCAGCAGCTGCTGCCTCTTCCTCCCTACATAAACACACATTTAACAATCATAGTGCTGGTCTTTATGAGGAATATTTTACAACAGAAATTATTTTATTTCCTTTATTGTACTCATTTAATGGTAATCTCCCTGTTTCTCTTCTCTGATACACAAATCTTGATGGGTATATACAGTATCAGTCTATACAAGTTTGAACACACCTCTTCTTATTTATCTACTTTCTTTTTCTTTTTATGATTTTTTTTTATATTGTAAATTTAATATTGAAGATATTAAAGATATACAGGAACACGTGCAGATTTATTCTGTAAACAAAAACTGTTAAACAAACCAGAATAGGTTCTATACTTTAGATTTTTCTAAGTACCACATGGAATAAAGTTCTCATTGTCTTGAAGGAGTTCCTGGAGGTGCTTAACAATAGTCACAACAACAAAAATACAAAATGCAGTTGTCAGGGACATCAAAGAGTCTACAATTTTACACACCACACAGATTGAGTACTTTATAACAGGTTAAGCTGTACGTTTCTAAAATGTATTTAAATATAATTTAATATTGAAACGTGATCCATAATCTCTTAGATCAAAACCAAGAAAGCTTTAATGCCTCCATTTCACTGTACCGACAGTGTAACAGATGACACTAGAGATGCAGTTTTTTGACAACAGCTACAGGATTAACTAGCAGTCTTAAACATTGAGTGTGCTTATAAAGGGCTCAGCTGTACGTTTTTGAAGTTTAAATTAGGGGTGGGCAATATGGCCCTAAAGTTATATAACGATATATTTAATGGTATTTTTGGTATAACCATACTCAATATGACAAAACACTTTTTTTTTTCTCAAAAACACACTACTGCAACAAAATGAAAATTACATTTTATTACCGCATACGATATGACATGGCACACCCCTAACTGAGACATGAAAAAAAAAAAAAGAATATTTAGCAGATTTGTAACAGAAGTCAATAATCCAGAATGTCATGATGCTAATAGTGCACTCTTAATATCCCTATATATCCAGGATTAAAGTAAAATAAATGATAGTGTACAAATATAATCTGTCTCTAGTAACGTTAGATATATAATGGAAAATTAGAAACTCTGAATTTTTCTTTTGCTAAAAACAGAAAAAGTAGTAACTTACACTTATGTGATAAAAGGGGTGGTTGATATGACACGATATTGTAGGGTATTAAATCGTTCACGATATTCAAAAATGATTGCGTACGATACGATGTGATACTTCACTAGTTTAAATATAATTGATTTCAATTTGAGATTTTTCAAATGAAGTGATCCATGAACTCTTAGATCAAAACTGAGAAAGCTTTCAAAGAAAAGCTTAATTGCTTCCAGTTCAGTAATAGCAGTCTGGTGACAGCTAATGTTGAAGTGTTTAATACATAAACAAGTAAATGAATAAATAAAAAATAGTCAACAATGAAGCGGTTTATTTCACATCAGATGAAGGTGGGATTAATAGTTGGAAAATTTGGACAGCTGTAACCTAGCTAGCGTTAGATTAGTTGGATTTTTACATATAACGTTAACCCGAACTAACTAGTTAAAGTAGCTAGTTAGGTAGATAACCTAGATAAAGTAAAAGTAAGCTAACGTTAGCTTGCGTTGGCACTTCACTTTTTAATTTGAAAGAAGCTAACGTTACTGGCTAACGCTTAGCACAAATATTTTAACTGACAGCAGGGTACCAAAAACCTTTTCTGCTTTAAATGACATAGGTTTACTAATAATACTAGCTTAGCTAGCGAGTTAAGCTACTTAATTAGCTAACCTATAGGTTAACGGTTACGAACATTAATAGTTAGTTAGCTAAGCTAGCTAGTTAATGTAACGTATTGTACCGGTGGCAGAGAGGGAAAGGTTGAAGTGAAAATATAAGTACCTGTACACAATAGAGCTATATAAATATATATAAAATAAATATCTCTCTTACCGTTTTATAAGGGGTCGAACCCTAACACACACTTTAACTGCGGACTCCTCGCCCATTTCTCCTCATACCCGTCACAAAAATACAGAAACACACACAACCACCCGAACCCCGTCGTCCTAACGACTCCTACTGACTGTTACATTTGTATCTGCGCTGGAAAGGGTTTAAAAAATTTAGCGACTTTTGATTGGGCGCCGTCAAAAGGCGTTCGCCCAATCCCGAACCGCCATTCTCTCAGAGGGGGTTCGTCTGGCCTCCAGGGGGCGCTCCAGAGTGAGACCAAAAATGAATGGGTTCATACACGAAGCTGTAGTTATATAAATAACGTTAGTTAGTGTTAGTTATACTCAGAGCCATAGAGAGAGAGAGTTGCGTCAACTCCGTTCACTCCAATCGACCAGTTTTTTACAGCAATGGCGGACCGTGGAGCCTGTCAATAGTTCCCGGAAGTTAGCAGCAAATACTATCAGCACAGTGAAGCTGGAGCAGGATACACCATGTGTGGTCCACTTTTACAGGTTAGTACGCTTAAATAATCTGATTGTGTTTTATCAGGACATCAGAATCAAACTAACATGTGCACTGAAGCATTTTAGTGAATTAACCCCCTCTTAAAAAGCAGATTTAGGGGAGTAAATCTATGCCAGGACAACGCGAATACAGTTACTGGCATTTAACATTAATGACTGAGAGCCTATTAGTTGTAAATTCCTAAATATCTTAATATCTTATATATCCAGATAGACAATGCTGACCTAACTAAGTAAATATCTAATATATCAATATATTATATATTCAGATAGACCATGCTAACCTAACTAAGTACATATCTTAATATCTAATATATCAATATCCTATATATCCAGATATACCATGCTTAACTAATTAAATATCTTAATATCTTATATATCCAGGTACACCATGCTAAGCTAACTAAATATTGTAAATATCTTGTATGTCCAAATAGACCATGCTAAGCTAACTAAATAAATATCTTATATATCCAGGTAGACCATGCTAACCTAACTAGCTAGGTAAATAAAGCTTAACTCTATTCATTTCAGAAAGAACTTTAAACACTAACAAGAGATAAATGCTTTATAAATACAGACTACTGTGGAAACTAAGTACTAAGTAGTACTGCAGAATTTAGCTAAATGATAGCTACCTATTGCTCAGGTAGCTAACGCTAACTAGCTATCTTACTGTTTGTCTTAGTAACTACTAATTTAACAGAGATATGATTTAAGGTGATATGACCAATATTTATTTTATTATATATGTTTGATTAAGGATATAGGCTATATTGTCAACAGTAGGGAAAAACACTTTCCAATGCATGTGTAATTTAAGATAGCATAATTAGTTATGTTTAATAGTAGTGCATCTCAAAAGAAATGTTTAATATTGTTTAATTAACAGTAATCTTTTGTATTAATTATGCTTACAGTGACACATCTAACAATTTATATTTTAAGTTTTAAATTAAATATTTTAGGGATTTATTATTTCTGTTTTTTTCATGAGCTTTTAGAAAAGTAAAACAAAAACAGTTTTGGGATATGTCTCTTTATATGTAGTGATTATAAAATTTGACAGATTTTTTTTTATTAAACTATGATAGAAAAAAAATAATTATATTCAGGTTTTCTGAGATGCACTAGTAATAGTGTGCCAAAAACAAACCCAATAAATATAAGTGTGTGTTATTGTTTGTTTTATATAAATATAAAATAAGTAAATAATGAATACAAAATATAACAACTTTAATACAATCATCTTTCATGTCTTCATTTTATATTAAATAATAATAATAATAAAATGTAGATAATGTTTCCAAAATGTTTAATTGTTTTCATGTATTAAATGCAATCATGTCTCAATTTTCTTATTCTCTTCCTGCTTTTGTATTCCCCAGGGTTCATTCTTCCGAACTAGACAAGTAAACCCCATTTTATGTAATCTGTGCTGATTCTTTGGTTTATTTACATGTGCAATGTACTATTTTCCTTTAGTTGATTTACATGTGTTCTGTACTTTGTTTTTCTGTATGTAGCCTCTCTATATTCTGATATCAGTCTTTAAAGTTATATATCATCTCATGTTTGTTGTAAAAATAATAAAGCTGTTGCAAATAATGTGGTTCCTCTTTCTTAATCCAAATAATTCTGCATGAAATATTCAGGTGGTGACTTAAGAATATTTGCAAATCTTTGTATCCTTTGATTAAATTATTTTTGCAGTAAACTCTAAATATATGCAAGCCAAAACTTCTCCATCTTCTTTTGAACCTAAAACTTTACTTGTAGCGACTGCATTTGCACAGTGTCATGAAATTAATATTAATTAACATACAAATTTAGCCTATAAAAACTCTCTTATGGAGTGCAATATTGGATTCACACAGAATAACATAAGCCTTAAGCCTAAGTCAATATATGGTCACAATAATCCTCAATGAATTATCTATGTATAATGAAATAATATATATATATATATATATATATATATATATTATTTCATTATACATAGATAATTAATTGAGGATTATTTATATATTATTATTAGTGCCCCAAAATCGCAATTCTGTCTCTGTGTTTATGGGCTCAAATTGCCCACCAAGAACTTCCTGGAACTATCTGAAATCTCCATGAATCACGTGACCATCAAGGATTTTGAACTTCCGTTGTCGCAACTCTCTCTCTCTACGGCTCTGGTTATACTGAACAACAGTGTATTTATTTTCTCAACATAGAAACAAACATAACATTTTTAAAACATTAAGCATTTAAATTTTATCGTATAAGCCTTTATTTTATTTCCAAAATATATATTGTGGCGTGGAAGAGGAAGGAGGACCCGTGAGACTCATGACAAGTACTCAAAGCTCTTTATTGAACCGGCTTGCCACTCGCTTACAGCCTTTAACAAGGCTAGGAGAGCGAAACCCAACTCTCTACACAACACAACACACAGCCAGGTCCCCAGACCTTCTCCCTCCCTACTCCATGGTAAATGCCCTCGCCGGCACCCATCTGCATAGCCCCTCCCCATAACCTAGGAAACGGGGGAGGGGCCAACTACGTAGGCTAGGGCACACCGCACACATACACACACACAGACACACAGAGACAGGCACACACACACAGACGCCACATAGCCCCCCCCTCAAGGGTCAGCCGTCCCGGCGACCCCACAAACTCAACATAAACCCCATAAACAACAAAACATGTGTTTTTTTTTTTTTTTTTTTTTTACAATTAGTCACAGACAAAGTCCCGAAGGCGGGCAGGCGGCCTCCTCACCCGCGGCAGCCTGGAGGGGCCGGGCACAGCGCCGCCTGCCAGCGGCTCCGAAGAGCCAGAGTTCGGGCCAGGCTCAGGTGCAGGGCCGGCGGGCACCGCACCGCTGTCCCCAGTGTCCGTCAGCTTCGGCCTATATGGGGCCAGCCTGTCCCGGTGCACGATCATCGTGCGTCTGCCCCACCGGATCCGATAGACCACCTCCCCAAGTCTGGAGAGCACCCGGCACGGACCCACCCAGGCCGACTGGAGTTTCGGGCACAGTCCCTTTTTGCGCTGCGGGTTGTACAGCCAAACCCTCGCCCCCGCCTCCAACGGGTCCCCGAAGCGCGCGCTTCTGCTTCTGTCCGGCAGCCGACTGGTTCGAGCGCGCGAGCCCGTGCGCTAAATCCAGTGAGGACAAAAGGTCCGAAACGAAAGTGGGCGTGTCCTTAGCGACCTCACCCCCGTCAGGAGGCGCCCCGAAGGCCAAAGTCACCGGCGTCCGCAGCTCGCGACCAAACATAAGCAGCGCCGGCGTAAATCCTGTCGTCTCCTGCACGGCCGAGCGGCAGGCCAGCAGCACGACCGGTAGATGTTTGTCCCAGTCGCGCTGGCCTTTGCTCGACACCATGGCCAACTGCGTCGCCAGCGTGCGGTTAAACCGCTCCACCAGCCCGTCACTCTGCGGATGAAGGGGCGTCGTCCTGGTCTTGTGTATGCCCAAGATGCGGCAGACCTCCGCCATGACCTCCGACTCGAAGTTCCTCCCCTGGTCGCTATGCAGCTCCTCCGGAACCCCGAATCTACAGAAGAACTCTCGCACCAGGACATCAGCAGTAGTGACCGCCCCTTGGTCCGGCACCGCGTAGGCCTCCGGCCACTTTGTAAAGTAATCCATCGCCACCAAGACATAGCGGTTCCCAGAGTCCGTCACCGGGAAGGGGCCCAACACATCCACGGCCACCCGCTCCATCGGGCCGCCGCACTGATAGGGGTGAAGTGGGGCGCGGGGCGCCCTCGCGGGGCCTTTCTTGGCGGCGCACACGTCACAGCAGTGCACAAAGAGCTCCACATCAGCCCTGCACCCAGGCCAATAGAAACGCTGTCTCAGGCGCTTCAGGGTTTTGGTAACGCCAAAGTGCCCAGCCCCAGGCGACCCATGGACTCCCCGTAGGACCGAATCCCTAAGCGCCCGCGGTATCACCACCCGAAACACGCGCTGCCCGTTCGCCGGATCCTCCCAGGTATGACACAGCACGCCATCAGACAGGCTAAAGCTAGCCCAGTTGGAGCGCAGCGCTTTAGCGACCGGACCCAACGGCACCACCTCCTCCCACGACGGCGTGACATTCGCCTCGAGCGCGTGTACGGCCCACATTAAGTCGCGATCCGCCCGTTGCGCATCTCGTATCTGTTCCACGGACACCTGCGCCACCACTACACCGCCGGTCACATCCGCTGAGACTGCAGCGCAATGAGCAGTCTCAGCGGATTTCTCCTCCGCACGAGCGCAATGCTTACAGTCCAAGGCCACACACGGCCGGCGCGACAAAGCGTCCGCGTTACCATGGCTACGGCCCGGTCGGTGCACAACCTCGAAGCTAAACTCCTGAAGCCTAGATATCCAGCGTGCGAGCTGGCCCTCGGGCTCGCGGAAACGCATGAGCCACTGAAGCGAGGCGTGGTTGGTGCGCAGCAGAAACGGGACCCCATACACATACGGTCGGAAATGCTTAAGGCCCTCGACCACCGCGAGTAGCTCCCGGCGCGTCACGCAATAGTTACGCTCCGCCTTGTCCAGGCGGCGACTATAGTAAGCTATTACGCGCTCTGAGCCATCCTGAACCTGCGATAGAACCGCTCCGAGGCCACGGTCGCTCGCATCCGTATCCACAATGAAGCTCTCCGACATATTCGGATACGCAAGAACGGGAGCATTGCATAGACGGCTTTTTAGCTCCCCGAACGCTCGCTCCGCCTCGTCAGACCAACGGAATGTCACACCCGGTCTAGTTAAATTGTGAAGCGGTGCCGCCACGTCCGCGAACCCCCTGATAAACCGCCTGTAATACGACGCGAGCCCCACAAAACTACGAACCATTTTCGCGTTACGTGGGACAGGCCAGTCACGGACCGCCTCCGTCTTTTTAGGGTCGGTTTCCACACCAGCACCGCTCACTACATGGCCCAGAAAATTCACGCGCTGCCTCAGCAAGTTACACTTCGCCGGGTTGAGCTTCAGGTTAGCCGCCTGAATCGCGCCGAGCACCACCTCGAGGTGAGAGAGCGCGGAGTCGAAGTCGGTCCCGTGCGCCATGACGTCATCCAGGTAAACAACGCAGCACGAACGCGGGATCCCGCTTAACACGCGCTCCATAAGACGCTCGAAAGTAGCCGGCGAGTTACACAACCCAAACGGGAGCACCGTGAAATGCCATAGAGCCGAGCCAAGCGAGAAAGCGGTTTTCTCCCTATCCCCTTCAGCCAGGGGCACCAACCTTCAGCCAATACCCGCTCCTCAAATCTAGCGAGCTGAACCAGGCTGAGCCTGACAGCTGATCTAGCGTATCGTCGATCCTGGGAAGCGGATAAGAGTCGAGCTTCGTGACGGCGTTAAGTCGGCGATAATCAACACAAAAACGCCAATTCCCGTCCTTCTTTTTTGCAAGGACCACCGGGGCCGACCACGGGCTGCTCGAAGGCTCAATAACGCCCGCACTCGCCATATCACGGACTAACTGCTCAGCCGCCACGCGTTTCGCAAATGCCAGACGGTGCGGTCTCAGCCTGATGGGCTGGGCGTCGCCTGTGTTTATAGAATGAAACGCGAGGCTAGTCCTAGTACACTCGCGCTCAGACACAGCGAAGCTAGCGCGAAAACGCTCAATCAGGTCGCGTAAGCGCAGTTGTTGGGGCTCTGATAAGCCCACACAACTGCGCTCCAGCATCTCTTCAATCGGATCGATAATTAACCCCTCATCTAACGGACCCTCGACCGTAACGTGCACCGAATCACACACATTGCCACCCCCAGGTTCACTTACCCCGCACTCGTCGCATTTCTCTACGGGGAGTCCAGTCACCAGCACCGAGCCCCGTGCACAGTCAATAACGGCTCCAACGCGTGCGAGCAGGTCCTTGCCCAGAATGCACGGGTCGTTGATGTGCCCAAACCAGAACTCCTGCCGAAAGGGGCCCTTGCCAACATCAACAGTCAGCTCCGTTAATCCCAGGAGAGCGATAGGATCTCCGGTGGCCGAAGAGAGAGCGATGCGCCGGCTGCAGTCCATCCCAAACTCGCCTGCCACATCCATCGCGAGCTCAGGCTTTATCAGCGAGACTGACGAGCCCGTGTCCACCAGCGCGTCCACCGTTACTCCATTCAGCGTGCACTTCAGAAAATAGCCGCCGGGTCCGACAGCTCCGTGATCAGGTCCCGAGGGTAATCCTAGAATCCCTGGGGCCACCGTAACCCTCACTTGGTGGTCCCAGCTCCGTTTCCCCGACCGGCCGCACTGCGCTCGCTTGTGGCCACGCCCCCCGCAATGCCAGCACTCCAGTTGCGCATCAGGCCGGCTCCGCCTCCATCTCGGTGGATCATGGGCTCCGGGCGACGCCCCCCACGGTCCCGGATGGCTGGACAGGATGAGTTCGGACCGCTCAGCCACCTCCACCGCGGCCTCCAGGGTCTGCGGGTCGGCCAGTCTCACATGTTTGCGCAGCTCGCCTGGCTCCAGGGCGCGCAGGAAATTATCCAGCGCGAGACTTCTCTGAGCCGCTCGCGGGAATGCCGGATAAGCTTGGCGGGTTAGCAGAGCCATCTCAGATGCCAGCACGCCCAAAGTCTCTCCCCGCTGCCGGCGCCGGTCCGCCACTAGCATTTTGGCGGCCGCCTCGGAAGGTTGGCGGCTGAAGCGGGTTCTCAGCGCCCGTGTCAAGTCAGACAGCTCGCAGCGGCACTCCGCGGGGAGCTCGATCAGCACCCTCAGTGCGTCTCCCTGCAGCGCCAGACAGAGGTTGGCCGCCGTCTCAGCATCCGTCCAGCCCGCACGGCCCGCCACGATCTCCAGCTGAACTTCGAAGGCCGTCCAGTCAGCGCTGCCGTCATAGCATGCCAGGCGGGGATGAGCCGTCAAGCTCGCCGTCAGCGCGCCGTCCTTTCTGGGAGCCAGCGCCGCCGTCTCCACGCCATCCGCTCCGCGAGCCGGCGCTGACGTCATCGCGCCGTCCACTCCGTGAGCCGGTGCCGCCGTCCTCGCGCCATCCGCTCCGCGGGCTCGACCTTCGGACAGCCTGCTGGCGCCGTCAGTTCTGGGTCCGCTCCGCTGGCGAGTCTTGCCTCTCGTCCGCTGGTCCGCCGTTATCCTCTTCAGCCGTTCGATTTCCCCTGCCAGCTCCTCCATATCATCCAGCAGGGCCGCTTCTGACACCAAATGTGGCGTGGAAGAGGAAGGAGGACCCGTGAGACTCATGACAAGTACTCAAAGCTCTTTATTGAACCGGCTTGCCACTCGCTTACAGCCTTTAACAAGGCTAGGAGAGCGAAACCCAACTCTCTACACAACACAACACACAGCCAGGTCCCCAGACCTTCTCCCTCCCTACTCCATGGTAAATGCCCTCGCCGGCACCCATCTGCATAGCCCCTCCCCATAACCTAGGAAACGGGGGAGGGGCCAACTACGTAGGCTAGGGCACACCGCACACATACACACACACAGACACACAGAGACAGGCACACACACACAGACGCCACAATATTCATCATATAGTCATCAAGCAGTAACAAGAGGTACAGATGTACAGACTGTTGTCAGGTTAACAACCAAAAGTACATACCCATACCAGAAGGAAAAAACAGAGATAAGACAAACAACAAAAAAAGAAAAAGAATAATACACTTTATTAAAATTCTTTAATCACATTGATTATATTTAGTGTCTTTTAATTATTTGAATATTCTATAAGAAAAACATAATGTTTGAATTCTTCAAAATAGACATACATATATATATATATATATATATATATATATATATATATATATATATGTATGCAATAATATGCGAAGAAGTATATTTGACTGTTTACAGTCTTACTATATTCTTACATTCTTGTGGTAAGCTTTTTAAAACATATTTTTTGAAAAAAAATTTTTTTTTCATTTGTTGCCTTTGGGCGGTAGCATTATTTGGATCATTTTTGCTAGGGCCATCCTGATAAACCAGTGGGGATTCAAATAATCAGCTTATTATTAAAATCTAAAAAATGTCTTAAAAATAAACTTTCCAAAGAAAAAGTCTCTCAAGCAGTGATGTAATGTTTTTCTCCCCCCAAAAAATAATTTATGTCATAAAGGGGTTAAAACTTGTTTTGATACTTTTTGAAGTTAGAAAGCTTAAAAATGTATAAAACTCGGTTTTGAGAGAGACAGTTTTACTTTTTGAATATTGTCTTCGTCAAATGTAAAACAAGTATACTAGCTGCATAATTTTGACACACTGTATCCCACAGTGTCACAATGTGATTCTTAATGAATGAATTTCTTAAAGAATTGACCTTTAGAAAATCTCTAAAATTATTTTTTATATATAAAAAGGTTTTATCTTTCTCCTGGGAATATACTGTTTTGTAGATACTTGTTTTTATTGGACAGCAACTATATTAAACCTCCCTAATATCAAGTTATAAGCTTTTTAAACTCAGTGCTCTGCCTGTAACTCCAGCATCAGTTCACCAACAAGTCCAGAAGGCCAGTCAGCGCACAGTAGCAGCAATGCTAGTAATCTACTGTTGTCCAAAATCACTTTCTGCAGAAAAAACTAAAATAAACAGGTATGATTTCTTTGCCATTAAAGCAAAATAACTATATTTATTTTCTAAATCTAAATAAATATTCCGTACAGGGAGTTAATTATTATTTATTCATTATTTAATTATTATTTTAATTAGAGTTTTGAGCCGTTTAGCTTAATTCAACATCATTCATAAACGACTGAATCGCGGGCTCCCTCTAGCGGATAGCAGTGATTTAACAGGAACTAATTGTGTCTGATTGTCTGATGTTTTTGGGACTTGGGTCATTGAAAAACTATGATTATTAATTTAAATTGTTAAATTAAATTTAAATTAAAATATTTAAAAAACTGATTCAAACTGCTTTTTAAAGTATTTACATCTTTTTGAAAACTTTCCAGTCTTATATCTTTTGTGACTAATGTGAATTTGGAAGGCTATAGGTGTGTCAAAATGTCAGGATGCCTGACCAATAGAATGTTTCAAAATGACAAAATATATATATTTTTTGCATTACTGCAACAACATCAAGTCTTTACAATTTGATTATACCTGCAAAACAAGTTGCAGTAAATATATAACATGCATACATACATTTTTAGGCTAAAATGGCTTAATTCAGTAGTAAATGGTTTGGAATGTTGAGGACTTCAAAGTCACAAGACCAAATAACAAGATTTTTGGCAAAATATTTATTTGAAATAAACATGAATGAATACCTAGTACATTAAAACATTAAAAAGATATTTTATTTTTAAATTATTTGCACAATAAATAGACATTTACAGCTTTTTACAGAATGACAATTTAAAAATGATTGTTGTCAAAAACAAAATATCCAGTTATCAGTGTTTTAAAAAAAAATTGGGTATTCTTTACTGAATCTAAAATAATGTTATGTAACAATCAGTCACCTCTCATATGAGTGGCACAGGTTGGGAGCCATAGAGAGCACAATTGGCTTTGCTCTCACACTGTGTGATGTTACATGTGATTTGGAGAAAGCTAGCTTGCTAGCTTAGTAGCATTGTGTGATGGGGCAGTGGTGGCTCAGTGGTTAGAGCTCTGGGTTCCTGTATCAGTATTAGGGTTGTTTGAACACAAAGGCCAAATTGAATTAGATATGAATAAAATTGGGTAGAAAACTGGAATACATAACAAATAAACAAATAAAAATGAAGGAAAAATATTGAAACTATTCTGTTTAAAAAAATATGATAGAAATATGGCCTAACGCTGCAGGTAGAAGCTTATCTCAGCATGGCCACTCAGCATACCAATGCTTAACTCTATGAGGAAGCAAAAGCATGTCCTCTATATTTAGTAAATGCCTTTGCCTTCGTTGTTAAAAATCTTCACACAACCTTTCAGAGCTAATGAATTTTTCCATTTCTCCAGCTCCAATAAACTCAAAAATACCAGTCACATGGTGTATCAAGAACAGACAATCAGAATCTACCAAAGGCTACAAATTATAGTTATAGTTCCAGTCCTAGCCAGTTATGTCTAACCAGTTTTGATTAGGGATGCACTGAATAATAATTTTGGGAAAGATGTATATCGAACATTGATGTTTTTGATGACACAATCTAATCACAACAAGCGTGGAGTGATGTGTTTATTGTAAATTAAGCAAATATGTCAGATCTGTGGTAGCATTTTAAAAAATGTCAGAGAATGACCCAAGAATGTCAGTTTGCATTCTGCTGAACAAATGGCAAAATGAATGAAAACAAAATTGGAAAAATTAACTATTTTGTTGGGTTTCAGCCACATTAATTTCGGTGCATCCCTAGCTGTGATAAATCTCAAATGGCATCAATTGAACTCATAAAAGTAACTTTTTTAAGTTACTTCTTTAATGTTGAACCAAGAGATTAATCTAGATTAATCATCTAATTTTGACTAACGTTCTTTGAGAATTAGAAGTACATGAGATCAAAATGTAAACATAAAAAAACATACAGAGCAAAAAGACAGCAATGCATTTGATGTCACTATTCAAACCAAGAAGCATCACTCATCAACACAGACCAGGTTCAGCTCTAAAGGTAAAATGCATGAACAGGTACAATAAGGAAAGGATGCAGAATTCCCTTCTTTGATCCCTTTCTATCCGTGGATGTTCAGTTTGATGAAGAGCAATGAAACGAAGGTTTAATAAAAGTCTCTCAACGTTCCATTAAAAAGTTTAAAAAGCTTCAGCCTAAGAATTAATTCCAAAGCAGAGAGCGGGAAAGCTCACTGGTGGTTCAACCCTGCAGAAAAAAAGGATACATACAGTATATATTCACTAATACTGCAATATTCACAAATACTGCTCTGCCCTGACTCTCTTTCTTGACATTAATATTTTTAAAAACATGTATGAAGTCTTTTATTTTTATGATGATGTAAAAAAAATAATAATAACTTCTTTACTCTCATACTGGACATTAAACCACCACAGCGAGTATACGCTGAAGGAAAAGGGAGGGAAAGTTCTTTCAGCATGGAGAGGTTGATGGTTTATGATATGCTACAGGTGGAGGACTTTGGCTGCTCCAGGATGGACTCGCGCCGCAGGTCATTGGGCACTGTGCCTCCAGGACCCCACACGTTCAGCTCTCCGAAGATGCCCGTCTCGATCATCTCTTCCTGCCAGGGTATGGGGATATTCCCAGAGGAGAACTCATCAAAAAACTCTTTGTCTGGGTCTTCCAGCATGACCCCTTTCACAGTGGAGAAGGCACCCACGTCGTCAAGGTCCTTGGCATAAACGGTCTTCGAATCAGGTATGAATGGAGGTGTCAGAATTCCTATGAGACAAAGGTAACAAATTATACTTAAATTAGACTCCTGAATTGATAAATACACCATCCACCAAACCCACATATAAATGTAATATTATGATAGGAGTTAATATTATATAATAAACTGTTGGCCGGTGTTTAACCTCACTCACGAGATAAAACCTCACAAAGTATACAGATGTGGGCCTTTCCAAGCTTCCCAAAGAATTTGGCACAACATAAGTTTTCCATTTTACAAATGTCTAGAGGGAAGTAATGCTTGTAACATGACAATAATACATAACCAACTATAATAAGAATCATACAAAAACATTTTAAAATCTCATATGAAAGTTCAAAATGAATTATTATTATTATGACTACTAATACTTTTATTTATGTCAAGTGATTACAACATTCTGAAGGACATTGTGAGTCAATAATTAGAATCTACAGTACCAATTAAAATTTTGGACACACCTCTTTTCATTCACTCAACTCAACACTCACAACAGCTGTGTTTCCATACCTGCATCAAGCTTCCTCCAGTTGAGACTGCTGAAGAACGGGTGGGCACGCAGCTCATCACAACTGCCATTCTTGAAGCCCAGTCTTTTGTCTACCTCCTTGGCTAGTAAGCCCTCACATACGGACTTGGCGTTCTCACTGAACTTCTCTGTGTAAGCTACTGGTTCATTCAGGATGCGCTTCTTCACCTCTTTGTTCTCCACCTGTGCAAGAAAGAAGTCAAGAATTAATACAAATCCAAAACCATTTTTGCCTTAAGTTGGCTGGGTGGGTCTATTGCTATCGACAGGGGTGGATTTTACCACCACGCAAACCACGCAATTGCTTGGGGCCCCAGGGATCAGGGGGCCCCACTGCTGGCCAAAAGGTTATCCAAAAAAAACCCTACAAGAAACAATGTAGTGATTTGCAATTCTCACAGACTCACATTTTAATCAGAGTAAAACATAGAACAAAATTCTGACATTTGATATGATACCTGCCTAAATATTTCAATACTGATACTAAAACAAAACCACATCAAAAAAATCTGAAACATTTAAACTTTAAGATCTGCTGATATTTTGCCAATTATGTGATCTGTGTTGTGTTTGGATTCTTTGAGGAACTTACACAAAGTGTTGAGTGTAGAGATGACTCTCTGAGTGAATCGGTTTGCCAAATCGTGTGCAAATTTGACTCAATGATTCAGAACATTGCAGAACATTTTCGCAGATTGTTGAACCTCTGATGAATTTTACCAGTCAGGTTGTAAGGAGCAGTTAAGCCACTCCACTGAAGTACAGCGTTATAAAAGAGTTTCAGTTTAGTTCTCCAGCATTATTAGCATTAGCCACTAACCTTGCTAAGCGCTAGCTCTTTGGCTGTCCAGAGGTGACTATTATCGGCCTGTGGCCTGCTGCTAACCACAGCTAGCCATGCTGGAGCAGCAGTAGCATTAGCCATTAACTGTGCTAAGCGCTAGCTCTATGGACATTCAGAGGTGAGTATATTGTACTGTAGTCTGTGTGTTTAACGTGTTAAAAAAGATATGTATAACGAACTGCCAGCTAATATTGCTCTGGCTTACCAAAACACTCAGGGTTCCTCAGTGTAACTCGGGTGTCGGGTGGCATTAGCAACTAACCACTAGCGGTTAGCCGTTAATGCAAATGTCCCAGTTTTAGTGTAAATCTGGAAATCTAAGCTTACTGTACATAAACGGAAGCACTTTACTCACCCAAATAAACAGTTTTTAGGAGTGCTCGTTTGACTTGTCTGACTCGTCTGATTTTTTAAAGAATTACAGCTTTGTTTACTTAGCTTAGCTTTACAGGTCTGGCTGAATTTAGAAAGAAAACATGGCAACACCCCTGTTCCTACCACTAGTTACTGGTTACTAGTGTCCCAAAAAAATGCGCCTTATAATGAAAATAGACCAGAAAATAGACATGTATTGAAAGTGCGTCTTATAATCAATGAAGTGTGCCTTATAGTGTGAAAAATAAAGTAATATGTCTTATTTTCAACATCTGATATGTATTCTATTAAATACATATGAAATAAGGGTCTATGAGATTTGAAAATCATTGCATTGTGTTTTTGTTTACATTTATTGAAATTTCACACAGCGTTTAATTTATTTATTTAATGTATAATTTATTAGTTGTAACATTAATAATTTCCAGTTCCCCTATCTATTTAGGTAATCCCTTATCACTTTATACCACCATAAAGTATGCAGGGAGGATGAAGGCTAGCGTGTGCTATGAGGGCAACCAGCCACTTCTCTAGGAACTACTGCAGACACAAGGGCACTGTCAGGTCTGTTATGTTAGCTAACAGATACCCACACAAGCTATCATCACACTTAGTGACATGGAGGGAGAGGAAGGGTAATAATGCTCTCTCATGAAAATAACTCTCAAGCAGTGCAAAGCTGTCATCTAAGCATGAAGTGCTACTTTGAAGAATCTTAAATATAAAACATATTCTGGTTTGTATCTAATATGTTTTTCTTTATAGTTTGAGTGACGTTTAGTATTATAATAATAAAAAGCTAAATTTAAGGTGTGTCCAAACTATTTTTCGCACTATAAGGCACCCTTAAAATCCTTTAATTTCCCCCAAAATCATCAGTGCACCTTATGAATTTTATCAGTCAGGTTGTAAGGAGCAGTAAAGCCACTCTGCTGAAGTACAGCATTATACAGGAGTTGTCGTGAATTTTCTCCAGCACTAAGACTGGAGTAGCATTAGCATTAGCCACTAACCACTATTTTCCCGTTCAGAGGTGAGTATTATCGGCCTGTAGCCTGCTGCTAACCCCGGCTAGCACTACTGGAGTCGCATTAGCATTTCCCGCTAACCATGCTAGCTCTGCCGCCCCAGTTAGCCGCAAATGCTAATGCTCTAATCTTAGTGCTGGAGAAATTCATAAATCCTAAGCTTACTGTAAACAAGCGGAAGCACTTTACTCACACAAACAGTTTTCAGGAGAGAAATCTGTGTAGATAAACATCTAGCACTCGTTTGACTTTTTTATTCTTTTATATTTTAGTAGTTTTGTTTACTTAGCTTAGCTTTACTTAACCTAGAAAGCTACCCTGAATCTCACATTTTATTCACACTCATTTTAGAGCAGAACTAATTAAATGCGTCTCTAATAATCAGTACTGAAGTGTGGTGAAGAGTTACCTTCTCTCCTCGGGTCCTGAAGGGGCCTTTGGCAGCAATGAACTCATAAAGAGTGACCCCAAGCGTGAAGTAATCTACAGAGTAGTCGTACTCCTCTCCTTTCAGCAGCTCTGGGGCCATAAACCCTGAAATCACACAGCAAATGTCAGATATGCCAGAGTATTTGCAGCCATGGGTAAATTCAAAATAAGACTTTTTAATGCCAATCAGAGACAATATTACGTGGTATAAACCTTTAGTATACAACTAGTTTACAGCCATCCATTAATCTCTTCCTGCAGAATCAGCATCAACACCTCACAGACAGTGACCAGACAGGGAAATAAATCCACAAGCCCAGGTATTAGATAGCCAGGCTAATAGTTTACTAGTTATATACTATAATATATACTATCCCACTTCTTTTTTGAAAGTATACTCCCTAAAAAAGACTTGTTTAAGAGTTTCATAAAGCAAACATATGGCAAAGTTTTGGTAGTTACATTTTGATTTTATCCATTTTTTAAATTTTATTTAAATGAATTTAATTGTATTTCTCCATTTATGAAGGCACTTTAGTAATGAATGATGTAAGGTTGTTTGTTGGAGTTTGATTCCAAAATGCACTAAAAACATTTTTATCCATTTCTGTTTTCCCGTGAAAGATGAGAGTGATCTTTAAACAAACCGGAATTTTCAGCATTTTGCATTATTTACCTCAATTGTCTTGCTAACAATGTGATTTGGAATAACTATTCTTACTATTGTTGCCTTACTAAAAGCACCTTTAAGAAAACAGCACCAAATTTTATTTGAAATAGTTTTTGACACTTTTGTCAGTTCACCTTTTACATTAAAGCACTGTTTGGTTTTATGACATGGTATTCAGTTTTAAGGCAGAATTATCAGTAAAACACAAGTTAAGTCATGCTTGGATCAGCAAACAACCAATAAAGAATTAGCCTTTGTTGTACAGACAAAGTGAGGCTGTGTGAGAGAGAGAGAGAGAGAGAGAGAGAGAGAGAGAGAGAGTTGTAGAACAAATCATATTCCACCACCACACACCTGGAGTCCCAGCGTAGCCCTTAGTCTTCTCTTGGCCGTCTGCTAACTCCACAGCCAAGCCAAGGTCAGAGATACGCACGTTACCTAAGAACAAACATCAGCACAAAGTCAAACAAACGTCAAGAGATTGTACTGGTAGCTAACAAGAGAAATCTTTTGCTTTGGTGATATTGTGAGTTGTATGTCTGTGTTTTACGAAGTACTTCTGTGCTGTGTACTCTACCCGTCATTACTGTGTGTATGTCGTTGAAGTGCACGGCAAAGAACATGCTAAAACTTCACACCTCCACAAACCGGCCAGCATCTAACAGTAACAGTTCTAACAGTAACTTTCACCTTCATTGTCCAGAAGAACGTTCTCTGGCTTGAGATCCCTGTAGATGATTCTCTTCTGATGAAGGTGCTCCAGGCCTTGAATGATCTGAGCAGAGTAATATCATGCCCTCGTCTCGTCAAAGCCTGGATTATTCTCATCTACGTTATAGATGTGATACCTGCAAAGACAGTGAGAACAAGAGAGCAATCAGAGTCTCAATGCAGATCTGAATGCAGATCAGTATGGTTGTGAATTAGAACCGTTTGAGCACATGCAGTTTTGTGGCTGTTGGGCAAATGAAACTCAATGGCTTGGGCATGTGTGCAAATGAATTGAAGTGAATAGGTATTTAATAGTATTGGATGCGGATTAGAATTTGTGGACCTGTGCCCGAATAAGAGCATGCAGTTTGATGGCTGCATGTTTACACATGGTTGGACAAAGTGAAGATTGGAATTTGAGATTGGGTACAGGTGAAAAGGAATAGAAGTGAATGGGAGTAATGGTGGATGAATAGGAAACAACAAGTAAATGAGTGCAGGTCAAATCAACAGTGAATTAGTTGTTTGAAATAATATATCTGAAATGGGAATACGGTAGATGAGTGTACATATCAGTCATTATTTTTAATATATACATAGAAATTGAGAGTTTTTCCATTATTTAAAAATGTCCTACATTGTAGTTTAATATTAAATTCATCCGAACTGTGAAGAAAAAACACATAGGAAAATTTAGTAAATAAATGTGTTTTACAAAATAGAATATGTTTAAAATTTTAGATTCTTCAAAGTAGAACCTCTTGCTTAGATAACAGCTTTGCTCAGCTTTATGATGTAGTCTCCTGTTAACAGCTGTGTCTTGTCAAGAGTTAATGACTTAATGTGTTTGAGAGGATCAGTTGAAAGTTGTGAAGAGGTAGAGTTGACATATACAATGAATAGCTCTATTTGAGCAATGTTTTAATCCATATTATGGCAAGAACAACTTAACTAAATAAAGAAAAAAATACTTTAAGAAATGAAGATCAGTCAATTTTGAAAAATTTCAACAACTTTGAAAGTATCCTGTATAAGTACAGTCGCAAAGACCATTAAAAACATCATGATGAAATTGGCTCTCATCAGGACTGCCCAAGGAATGGAAGGCCAAGGGTTACAAGTTAACAGCTTAATCCTAGATACGAGCACCTAAAAGCTTTACGGGTATTTTGGTTTAACACTTTTAAGTTACCATATGGTTCTATATGTGTTCCTTCATAGTCTGGATGACTAAAAATCTAAACATTGAATGTGAAGTTGCCAACCTTAGGTCTCCTCCATTCATGATGGTCATGACCAGGCAAAGTTCTGTCTTGGTCTGGAAGGCGTAGGCCAGGGTAACAATGAATCTACTGTGAACACGAGCCAGAATTCGTTTCTCCACCATGGCGCCCTAGAAAAGACCAGAAAAAACAATGACTCAACTTTTTCACAACAATCTAATTTATATATTTTATATATATTATATATATATTATATATATTTTTTCATATTTTGTTCATAAAATTATAGTCTAAAACATGAAGTACTGTTTAGTATGTGTGAAAATATACAGTATACATATTAGGGGTGTCACGATTCTCTAAATCCTCGATTCGATTTCATTTTCGATTTGAGGGTCACGATTCGATTCGATTCTCGATTTTCTTGTTTTTTTTTCTTGTTATTATTTTATGCCTCATAAAATTTAAATAATATATTTATTATTATTATTATAAATATTATAAATATTATTATTATTATTTATTAAGATATATATGGTAATGCCATCTAGTGACTTTTTTTGGTAGCAACAGTGTGCACTATTAAAACAAGCAGTTTATCAGAGCTGTGTGTGGATGGCTGGTGAAACTGCTCATTACATGAAGCTGCAGTTCTTCATCCAACCACTAGCAGCAGCAGCACCCCGCTCTCTTCACTCAGTCACTACTTCAGTACAGCCCAGCCACGGGTTACAGAGCTCAGCCAGTCCGTTTTTACTGTTTCTGTAAACAAATAAAGGTTTTAACCCCACTAACCGGATAATACAGCTCACTACAGTTCATCTTTCAGCCCAAGCAGCTAACAGCAGCAGGTTAGAACAGCCGACACGGAGGCACTGCTCGGATTACATTATAAACAGGTCAGTTAGCGCGCTGCTAACCTCAGGATGTTTATAACTACGGAGTTTAGTGGACACACCACGGCCGCCAGGTAAGTCTTTTAAAGTCTACTGAAGACTATTAAAGGCTATTAGAGTGTAACCCCTGGCTCCCAGGGGTTACAAGAGGTTATTGAAAGCATTATTGGGGGGCAGAAATCAGTACAGGCTGGTTAGATAAGTGATGTGGGTATTGTCTTATAAATATTTACACATAACTTATATCTCTCCTGAAAAGCTTTTATTTTAGTCAGAAACACGCTTGTGTTTACTTTATCTGAGAGAAAGATGTTTTTTTAATTCAATGGAAAGCAACAGGTGTAGTCAATTATAAGTTTAAGATTTTTAATCCACCTCACTGTGATCTATAGTCAGTGTTCTCAAGTCACACTGACACACGCATTTCAGCGAGTTCACACGCTCTCACCTGCGCGCACCCACCCCTCCGTTAGATACAGATACAAAACCTGCGCGCCCAACCCCCGCCCCCCTCCCCCGTTGGACAGATAAAAACAGTGATCACACTCCCGCCGACTGCGCTCATGCAGTGGCTATCTCTATGAATAGGATGCGCTGTGTTGGTGCCGCGCCATTTGCGTAGCGCGCTGCGCTATTTGCGTAGCGCGCGCGGGAGGGATCGTCGATCCTCTTTTTGACTTCGATACTCGAGATCGTGACCTCATTTCGATTCGATTTCGATAAAATATCGAGATCGTGACACCCCTAATACATATGGACATAGTTTAAAGTAAAATGAACATTGTTGTTTTATTCTATAAACTACAGACAAAAAATTTCCCAAATTAATAAAAAAATTGTAATTTAAAGCATTTATTTGCAGAAAAGGCAAAATGGCAGCATTAAAAAAAGATGAAGTACTTTCAGACCTCAAATAATGTAAAGAAAACGATGTCAAAAATCTATATTTGATGGAATAATCACATTTTTCTGCATCTTGGCATGTTCTCCTCCACCAGTCTACACTGCTCTTGGATAACTTTATGTCTTGCTGGTGCAAAAAATCAAGCAGTTCAGTTTGGTTTGATGACTTGTGATCATCCATCTTCCTCTTGATTATATTCCAGAGGTTTTCAATATGGTAAAATCAAAGAAACCCATCATTTTTAAGTGTGCCCTTATTTTTTCCAGAGCTGTATTTATCTAGACACTGTAATTTTACTCCATTCCCCTTTACAAAACTCCTAAAGCTTCATCAGGTTGCTTGAGGAAATGAACTCTTCAGATATTGATCATAATTCCACTCTACAGTATATTTACCGTTACACACTCTAGTTCCAGTTCAAGGCAAAGAAAACTATAAAGCATATAACTAATTCATTGCCGTTTGATTATTTGAGTTTTATTTAATTTTAGGGAATGATTTGAGCACATGAACGGTAAATGTGTCTGTTATGTCACCAGCATCCGTTCCCTGTGCCAACTATATCCTCCTAGCTTGTGCACAGAGCTTCTGGAACAAATCTGTTCCATATTTAAATGTGTTGGAGTTGGCACTTCATAATGAGCTCAGTTGCTAATGCTGTAGCATTTATAATACCGTGTGCTAACTGTGTCCTAGCAACCAAACTAAGCTAACTACTAGCAAATTTTAAAGCAACATTAATTAGAGAAAACATGATTTCAGAAAATGGTCAGCTTTGGACAGAAAACTTGAAGGAGTAGAAAAAAAACTTTTAATAAAACTTTTAATAGAAGTCGTCTTTTTGGAGCATTTGTATAGGTTTACTTATTATAGAATGTTGATTTAATGTTATGAACAACTACCAGATTTAAATTGTATATAAAAATAAAAAGGACAAAAATGGCAAGGCCTTTCGATGATACACAAAACTTGACTAATCTTAAGTTTTGCTAAAAATATTGAAACTTAAAGGTGAAACTTGGTGAAAAGGTGATTCAAAATTAGTAATTGTCTTTTTGCATCATTATTTTTTAAATCTCACACACTTTGATAATCACAACTAAAACTGAATTTGTTTAAAAACACTGAAAGTATTATAAATCCTTGCAGTGTATTTAAATCATCAAAAAAGTGGTTTGTTATCAACAATTTATTAGAGTATCACAGTAGGCAATATATCGTAAAAAGGCTTAATTACTGACCTTTAGGTAACACAATATCAGTCCACACTGAAATCCATAGCAGGGCCTCTTATGTAACTAAGCAGTTCTTGTAATCTGGGCACCTATGACATTCAGCTGAAGGTGAAAAACTGATAGTACAAGGCTACTTGGCTTTTGGTTTGTGGGCCATTTAAAAAATAAGTGGAAAAAGCTGTAGTGCGTAAATGTGCATTTCTGTAGAATCACTGCTAGGTATCATTCTTATACAAATTGTCATATTAAAAAAACAGTGGTTCAACTTTTTAGATCATACATGTCATATGTTTTTTTCCCAAATGTGTGAAGCTTGCAGACTTTTGCCATCTGTAAATTACAGTAGAATGACTAATGCCAATG